>NC_136000.1:17486353-17686353 GCF_048128805.1 Centroberyx gerrardi | reverse complement strand
TGTTCCTGTTGTTCACTAAAGGTCTCTGCCTTGTTCCATGTAATGGAGCTGCCATTAAAGAGGGACTGTGAAATACAGTGGAGGGTGAGGGCTGAGTCCCACTGGATATGTATCTTTGTGTGTGTGTGTGTGTGTGTGTGTGTGTGTGTGTGTGTGTTTAAAGTGGACTAAACCCGGGCAAATCATCACCTCTGCTCCAAGCTGCATCTCGCCGTTGCCGTGGCAACAATATCCGTTAGGAGAGGAGAGACGCGGAGAACCACTGAGGCCATTAAAAAGTGAAATAAATAAATAAAATCTTTGCATTCCTATGCCTATTGCTTTTCTCAGCGGCAACAGTTGAGTCCTGCCGTGCAGCGAGTGAACGTCAGTGTTTCAGGCAGCTGCCCTCCCACTGCAAGGGTCAGTAGCAATAAGCCTTTCTGCCCGGCCTCAGTCACTACGAGTCATAACACCAAGTCAAGTGGAATCTTCTCTCTCTCTCTCTCTCTCTCTCTCTCTCTCTCTCTCTCTCTCTCTCTGTCTATCTCTATCTCTCAAATTATTTTACCCTGGTTTCTCTGTACTGACCCAGATACAATGTACAAAAGGTATTCAATTAGCCACACTGGCTTTACCGTAGAGGATCCCCTCATTAGCTTTTTATGTACATGTATACATACCCCCCGCCCCCTCCCCCCCCAACACACACACACACACACACACACACACACACACACACACACACACACACACACACACACACAAACACACACAGAGACACACACACAATTATCATGCCAATCATCAAATGTCAGTTATCACAGCATTAGCTATGCAAATCACATAGTAATGAGCTTTACATTTTCTATCCACAAATTAACTGATTTTGCATTATCATGGCAAGATACACTGGTAGTGATTTAAACAACAACAACGTTTCCCATAATGTAGCTACCCACTGTAGCACAGTTCTGACAGCTGTAAGGTACAACTGATAACCTGCTAAACCATTGGTTGACCCACTGGTCATTGCGCCATTATTGTGCATCCAGATGATAAATGCACTCAAATAACATCTCTCCATTAAGGAGTGTAGTGTGCAGTAAGGCTGCAGTAAAATGGATGCATCTGTATGATAGTGTTATTCAGATCATTCATTCAGTAATAGTAGAAAACAGGTCCAAATGTTATTTTCCATAAGAAACATTCCATAATGGTATATGCAGGGAAGGGTGTGGGTGTGTCTTGTTGTGTCATTATGTGTGTGTGGTGGGTTTATATGATTTGGTGCTGAAGTGTGTGCATGTCTACATACATCAGAATCCCCACAACTGGTGGTCAATGGCCTGGTAATTGATTCGTGCTGACAAGCGGGCAATTTATGGCGACAGAGCAACAGCATTGATCGCAGGCTGGACGGCACAGACATCATAGCCCAACAATGTATGGACCAGATCAATACCCTCAACCTGCAGCTCGCATGACCACTGTGTGTGTGTGTGTGTGTGTGTGTGTGTGTGTCTGCTGTTAAAGCAGCGAAGGCAGTGTCAAATTGTCTTTGAATGTGTTCAAATGCAAAAATTGATGTGGTGCCAGTTACCTTTTGTTTAAAGTCATTGCATTTTATATTGACCACCTCTCTCATTTTAACATCTCCATTTCTCTCAGGATTGAATATTTACCTCTAGATTGGAGAGGAATCCAATAAAAGGACAATGGGAAGGTAGTAACTGACTGAGTATGTACAGAATGCTACTTTACAACCCTGTCAATTTGACAGACTTACAATTGTAATTCTAATTACACACAGGTATGTACCGCAAACATGCATGTACACTATAAACAGAAACACTGTTCTGGGGCCTGGAAATTGAAATGGATATTCGTAATCACTGAGCTAATTAAGATCTAATTAAAAAGAACAGGGTTCATAGTCGTGTATTTCATTTAAAAAGCATATTTAACCACAGGATTTCCCTCAGGAAAACATTCCTTGGTCCACTTCACATCAGACAATTTCCCACTTCACACGGAACATCTCCGCCATCAGACCGTATGATTATATCACATGATTAAGCACACACGCCAGAGACACACACACACACAGTTACACTTTATTAAAGAGATAACAGACACAGACACATAAACACGCAGACACAGCCACACTACATCAACTCCTAATTCTCTCACACACACTCATTGATGATCTATAAATTGGATAAGTGCCGCTGAGGTCTCTGTAGGGAGGCAGTGGGAAGAGCTCAGATCTCATTATTGAGCTGACCTCTGACCTTTAAGCAGCCTTAGACCCACAGTACTCTCCCCAATGTTGACTCAATAAACCCAGAGCGGCTTTACCCCTCACAAATCCCACTTCCCTATTCCTTATTTCACAGCTTTTATGTGTTTTTCAGGTTTTCCCCCGAGCCAATGCCCCATTTGTGTTTGTCTTTTCATCCGCTCCATTTGTATTTTTGTTATTCTCTCTTTTCATAATGTTAGCTGAATATATATTGCTACTTTAGCTTGGCTTTCACCGTGTTTATCGGAAGGATAATGTTGTTTTTAGGCAGAACTGTATTTTTGCCGGAGCAGTAATATTATTTTGGGGTGAAGCAAGGTTGGAAATGTGCTTCTTGCAGTAGGCTGGATGTGGATGTGTCTGGCAGGCCACAATGACATACAACCCCATATATCCCCATCACACATTACTGCTGACAGCGGATGTTAACCTGTCAACGAATCACACACACACACACACACACACACACACACACACACCTCGTCCCTCCCCCTAACCCCTTCCAGTCACCATTAAACCCGCACATAGCCATACATAGAAGAGAGAATGGGTGGGTGGGACATGGGGGTGACAACCATCACAATCACAGGACAATACTACACAGAGTAGTGCACAAACTGCAATATACTGTAACTGCACACTGCCCTAAAACCCATCCCCACCCCCTCTGTCTCCCCATCCCCCTTCTCCTCCTCCTCTCTCCGTCTCTCGTTCCCTCTCCTCCTCCTCCTCCTCCTCCACACTCCTGTCACTGTCGCCCCAGCTGGACCCCAAAATGAATCCCCAGTGAGTTGTTTCCCCTCACACACGCAGACTTACACACCTCGGCACAGCGTGTTGATCTATCATTCTAACGTCTTGTGGTACTCCATTGATTTCTGCATTCTGCAATGTGGATTCGTAGTTAACTTCACACAGTACTTTCTGTTTCACGTGGCCAAATGTTACAGGATAAAGACTAGAAGAAAACATTTGCATTACGCACATATACGAAAGCCACATCGTTGACAAATGTGATAATAGTGTGCAATTTCCTCTCACTGTTTGTATTTCTACTGAGGGCTGCAATTACACTACAAAGAGCAGACATCCAGTGGACTGAGGTAATTAGCCACTGCTAAACAGGCTGAAACTTCACAGGGAAGCAAAGGAATTAATTACAATGATTATCAATTAAACTACATCAAGAAGAGAAGGAGCATTCGAGGCTTTCTTCTTTTTTTTTTTTTTTTTAGAGGCGCTCCAAGTCAGTGCTTCAACCTGATGTCTTGTGTCTTTTCATCTGTTTCCCCATCTGTCATTGTGACTGTTCCAATACTCCATAGTTCACTGTCAGAGTTTATTTAGTTTGTGTTTTCCTATTCACCAGTGGCATTGATTTCACCCTGAGAACATCTAGTTATGTGAGAATGGACTCGGACAGTCTGACGCGTGTGTGTGTGTGTGTGTGTGTGTGTGTGTGCATGCTTTAATGCAAGAATGTATGAGTGTGCAAGAAAAACTCACCTGAACAGGGGCAACCCAGGTGACCAAATTGAACCAGAGCAGGTTGGCGGCACAATGGCAGAGCGAGAAAGAGAGAAAGAGAAAGAGAAAGAGAGAGAAGTTATAGTCATCGTCATTCAGTGTGTGTGCCACGGCGTCTGGCTGGGAATAGAGGGGCCCATAAGTCAATGTGCGACCCTGTCACAGCATTACAGCTAAATCAATGCCACTAGAGAGGGAACTGCTGTTTGCTCTCATACAGCAGACTGGGACTTCTCCTCAACACAGACCAATAGCATCGACTCAGGAGGGAGTTGGAGAGACGTGATGTGTGCCTGTTAACAGTCACTGTCAATACTGCGGGTGTGCCGCTGGAAAGGCAGATGGACTGGAACCTGCTGCAGCACGTTTTACATTTTGAGTCACACATTTCGATTGGCCTCCATGCTGAAGGTTTTTCTTGTTTTATGGTATAAAGCATACAGTACTTTTTCCGTTAATATCTGTATGAGTCATATGAGTCGACCTCTACCCAGGGTCTCCTATGACTATCTTTCTTTCTCTGTACATATCCAGATTAAAGCATTTGCAGAGGCAAAAGGACAATCCTCTAAATTAATATTGACAGATCTTTGCAGCATGTATCTGAGGGATTAAAGTAGTAAGCCAGGGAGAGCGTTAATTACTGTCTAAATCAATTAACCACGTTATCATCATCAAATATTCAAAATCCTCATTCCTGCTGGAGACTCGAGGTAAGCTGTAGTAAATGGGTTAATCCAGGAATTACTAAAGCAGTGATAGGCGGTGATATCTCAATACACACACACACACACACACATATGAAGACTGAGAAAGGTTTGAGCTTGTTCCAAGGGCTTCGAACAAGATTTTAGCCCAATTGCTTACTGCTGTTTGGCGATGGACTCGTGACCAAGGCTGAGATTTACTATGATATATCGGAGTGTGACAACTAGTTTAGCCCTTTCCCAGAGCCAAGGGTCCTGGCCATGTTTGAGAGCTGGGCTGATTGTTGCCAGAGGGAATGTGTCTGACATCCAATCTAAAGTTCATTAAACAGCAATCCCTTGAAAAATGCTGTGAATGCACATAGATACACACTCACACACACACGCACGCACACACGCACTGCCACCACAAATATGCACACAGCCATATGCATTTGCTGTGTGGTTGCCCTCGTTGGCCTGTAGTCCTGGAGGTAGTTAAAGGGAAAGAGGGAAAGCCCCTCTCCTCTCTCACCTCACCACAGCTCAGAGGGAAGAACATCTTATCTCACTACTGCAGAGAGAGGGAGAATTAGAGTGAGAGAAAGATGGATGGGAGAGGGTAATGTGAGCAGGGTTTTGGAGGAGGAGGACATAAGGGATTGAGAGAGAGAGAGAGAGAGAGAGAGAGTGAGCAAGAGAGAAAGAGAGCAATAGAGAGAGGGAGGGAGAGAGTATTTAATCAATCTCATTTCCATAACTTTTATCCACCAAAGAAATGGGCTTTGTAGCCCCACTGATTGGACATGAGTTGTTTTAGCTAGATTCCAGAAACACATTATCATCTGATTTGCCACATTCAGAGTGATGGTGAGAGTGATTCAGAGGTTGAATGAGACCGCCGCCACAAAAAACACAACAGTAACATGAACACCTTCCACGCATTTGCGACTTAATGTATTGATATCTGTACGATAAAAGTCATATTTTTCCCCTTTTAAACCCACATTTGTGTGCGAGGGAGAGGGAATTGGTTTTATTCATCGTGAGCCACAGAGTAAGTGTGCCCGATGCTATGAAGTCACTCCAGCATGGTCTCCTAGCAACTGTTGTCAGGGGCAACCCGCATTCTCTGCAGACGGCACATTGAGCTTTGCAGTGATGGTAGGCTAGTCGTAACCGTGCATGTGTGTGTGAGAGAGAGAGAGAGGGAGGGAGGGAGAGAGAGACAGCAGGGTCGAGGGTTGACAGCAGTTAAATTACAGTGCTGTGTCTTTATGGCCTGAACACCATGCCCTCTCGGCATATTCCCACCCCAGATTCATAATCTACCATCATGTGTCATTATACCATGGTGCATGAAAAGCCCATTCCTACACACGGGGCCCTGGCTTTGCATGTGCAGCATACTGATTCTGTATGCAGACATAGACACCTGCACGAATATGACCCATTTCTGTATTTCTGACACATACTCAAATGCCCAAAGCATACCCAAACTCTCAATGCATGTACTAATGCACAATCCCAAGGTATCGCCCAGACACACTCACACACTGCCCTCTACTGCCAAACCTCACACTAACCATGCAGGCTTTCCCCTTTATTCAAATTATTATATGACCTCCTCAGGACAATGTACAAGGAATAGATATTATACCTGCAGTATAGTAGATAACAAATTAATTAGCATGTTGTTTGCCTAAACTTGATCTTTGCAGAATTTCCAGTTCTCATGAATAAATATGTAAAGATGGATACAGGGCATATGCAATAATAGGATAGGTAATGAACACAGTGTGTTAAAGATGCTATCTCCATATTGATAAGATGTGGCGACCCATCACGACTGGCATATTAATTCTGAAAAAATAATTGCAGTGTTTCTTAATCAGATTCAGCTGTCTGCTGTCTTGTGTCTTTGATCTGACAATAATTGAATTCTTATCCAGCAGTCCTCCTTAGTACTAACATGAAGAGGAAGCTCATTCATTCTTCATCCAACGAAATGCATCCGCTAACATGTCATGAAGATGCTGATATGATTTCCTGGAATGAGAAGTCTTATGTCGCATGATGTGATCGGGAATTTGACAAAATGCAAGGCGGAAAATATAATTTGTATCCCTGTTGTTTATTTTGAATATGTGATTCTCTGTGATATACAAACAGTATGGCAAGGAATTGGTATTACCACTAGAATAAATGCTGAAATACTTTTTGTTCAAATAGCATGTTGTTAATGGCAAAACCACCACTGTACATCTATAGGGCTATCTATAAGCCAATGTAATTATGCGGTAATTCAACATGTCTATATAGAGGTATTACATTTCATTGGTGTATACTCTATGTTGATCTGAATGCCTAACAATTAACATAACATAATTAACATAAAAGTATTTTTGATATGGCTTTTGGTAGTTTTTTTATTTTGTTTTTCAGTTCAAAGTGGGGTTTTATAATAGTTTATAAGTAAATCATGCATCTAAATCATGTGATAAGTAAAATTGCATGATTTGGGATTCAATCCTATATCTTATAGGACAGGGATAGACACTAAACTGATTACCAGGAAAGATTTCTATAGATTGTATTAATGTTTCTACTGTAGAAGAACAAAGAGACTGGTTCAACTGTTAGTGAAGGAAATAACCCTGAGTAAACTAGTAATTTTGTGCAGAAACCTGCCACTCTGTGCAGCCATTCCTAAAACTTGAATGGAGACATAGGCCTATCTGTCTGCAACAAATACATCAGTATTTAATGGAGTTAACTTCTGCTCTTTTTGAATCTTTTGGAAGATTCATGACTGCTGCTTTGAAGGTAAGATTTGGGCTACTGTATGATCTAGTAACAAGTCAAACATCATGGCTATGCAGGAGAAGGAACCACACAGGAGGTAAACGCCTGGGAAACAGAGACAGACATGAGTAGCTCCTCCACTCAGTGTCCTTCCCTCTCCATCTGTCCATATGAAATTTAATGGTGTCACAGGGAAAAATCTGAAGGCTTTGAATCAGAGATCATTAGAGTGAGAAAGGTTTTACCAGCAGCAATAGAATAGAGGTTACAGAAGCAGATTTGAATCCTGGACTGGCCTGATAAACTGCTGCTGAGGTGCCCTTGTGCAAGTCATTTAATGGCAAATGGCTCAAGTGAAGCTGCTCAGTGGCCGAGCTGGGTAGCTTCCCAGTGTGGGTGTGTGTGACAAAATGTGAAGCAGGGCATTGCTGAAAAAGGGCATGCAAGTTCAACATCTCAAGCCTGGATAAAAGAAGGTCAAAGAAAATGTCTAAAGTGAGAAAAGAGAACTTAAGGTAGTGAAAAGGGCAAAACTAAACATCAACCTGCAGAAAATCAGCAGCATTTTCTTTCAGTGTTACAACAGCAATGAAAACAAAATTAATAAAATATGTGATTCGTGGAGTTTGGTAAGCATGTGTGACTACAGTGATTCTCTCAATCTCTCAATATTTCGAACAAAGAATAGTTTTAAATTAGAGCCTGTAGAAATATAAGCTTAGATGTGATGTGGTTATGAGGCAGTACTTACTGTATGTTGGCTGCTGGCTGGTGTGTGTCTACTGGGTAATGTGTTATGCATTACAGGGGGGATTAGTGTGGCTAAGGTGTTGTAATGCCTAAAATCAGCTGCTCTAATATCAGTCATCAATCAGCGTCATATCAGCCTATTAGCAACACACAGCTACAATAGCTGCTCTGGGACAATACACAGACTGACTTCATTCATCAGTAACAATCGTGAATTGCTTATAGCCTGTGTGTGTGTGTGTGTGTGTGTGTGTGTGTATGAACAAATGTGAACTGTGGACTCATGGGGAGATGCCCTTTACAGTAACATACTGAGGGGAAGCATCCACTGTTGACCTTCCTGCTCCCTGACCTGCTCACCACAGCAGGGATTTTACATTTAAAAAAAGAAGAAATGCAATAAATGGCTGAATAAATGCCATTCAAATGATAGGCAGACCCTGCCATCTGCCCCCACATAATCACACAAACATACACACACGGTACTCGTTGCCATCTAAATGGACCCTATAAGGGAAGAGGAGAGTCTTTGTTTTGGACCTGATTCAGTATCCTTCACCCCCCTCTAGAGGCAGACAAGAGAAGCACAGAGGAAAATGTGCTGTACTGAAGCTGCAATAAACGGTTCAGAGTAACTGTCACCACCTCCTTCTTCCTCCTCCTGCTCTGTCCTGCTCTTTCATCATCTTCCTTCCTTCAGCGCTATGTGGTGAGTCATCTGTAAGATGTGCATGAACATAATTTCCCCACGCTTTTTCTAAATTCCTGTCTGTTATCAGTCAGAGAGGCCCAACAAGTTTGCAAAGCGTGACCAGTTCCATATTTATAACCTAAAAATGTGGATTGCATTGTAAAACATTTTGTGAAAAATGTTGCTACATAAAATAACTTAAACTCACCATCAACATGCAAAGAAATTCATAACTTAAACTAGTTTAAGCTGCATGCATATTGTAAGTGCACTGTGGGGGTTTTATTGTTTTCTTTGTCTTCCAAATGTTTGACTCACACAAGTCTAAATTCGCAATACTGGGCCATTCTTCAATAAACTCTTGTACACTGAAGGTGGGAAAGAAAAAAGACTTTTCAAAAGGCTGTGCAGCGAGACAGCCGTTGCTAGGACAACCAGGGTGAAGCACTTTGTCTGTCGAAGAGAGGGACTGTAAAGAAAAGAGCTGCAGTGTAAACACTGGGATGTGGGCTGGGCGGAAGTCAGTGCTGACTCAGTCACACACTCTCACAGTCTTTCCTAATAAAGACTTTGAAGGTGCTATAGTTTTAAATATCAACATATCAATTAATTGTGATATCTTGGTATAACTGTAGGAAACAAATGAGGATGAGCGGTGACCTCTCTCTCACACCAGTGGTTTATTATTTCCAGTAAACCCCATCGCTTCCTGTAGTTCCTGTTCCATTGCTCCCCCCCCCCTCTCTGGCATCACTCTGCATGCATTTGTTTTCCCTTTTGCTTTACTGAAGAAGATAAACATGTTGTAAGTGACTTTTCCATATAGGCCTTTCACTTGTTCCTCCATCTGCCACTGTGATAATGTCTGATAGCTTTGGAAGAAAAGTGTCTCTCTGATTGTTTTGTGTGTTAAAGCAATCTGATCTCCCGTTGTACCGTAAAACAATCCAACAGATTTCCCGTAAACTCCGACCCAGTGCAGAGGCTGGTAGAGGCTGCCAATCCTTTCAGTGATGTTTACAGTAATTAGGCTATACTAATCTCTCAGAATTAATGTGATAATGATTTATTGGTGTTAAAACGCTTCATGTAGCACCTTTAAGCTAATAGGACCTTTAATAGGACCTATAAAAAAGGAAGAAAAAAAATCAGCAAATTCACAAATCTGTTTATTTGTGTATGTGCATGTTTGTGTGTGTGTGTGTGTGTGTGTGTGTGTGCGCACTTGTGTGTGTGAGTGCCTCCACCAATTAAAATTGTAACAAGCCATTATTAGCGGCTCTCAGGTAATCCTGATGGACAGGGGATCAAGAGGACAATTAAAACCCCTGGAGAGAGAGAGAGAGGGAGGTGAATGGGTGGATGGATAAAGAAAACAAAGTCCTTCCTTCCGATTCTCACTCTCTTCCCTGAATTCAGGTGATCATTTTCCTGACCCTCTTGCGCGTCACAATTTCTCTCTCAAAGCTCATCTTAACAAGTGGATTAAATTTATTTCGGGCTGTTGTATGGAAGGGTTGAACAATAAAGCTTGAATACATGTGTATACTCATTCTCTGGTCAGATTAGATTGGCTCTCCCTGTTCTCCTGTTAACAAGACAGCTCTTCACAATGACAAGGACCTGTTCACTGTTAACTCACTCCATATGGAAGACAATCAGCCCCACTGGGACCTGTTTCAACCAAACACACACACACACACACACACACACATGCACCGCACACATGTACACTTACATGCAAATACATTCATACGCTCACATGTGCAGACAAAGAGAGAGAGAGAGAGAGAGAGAGAGAGAGAGAGAGAGAGAGAAAGTGAATTTGGAAGCAAATAGAGACTAGTCTTTCTACTCAGACATCTGCTCGGTCCCAGAGACAGATGGTGAGCCAATCAGACCGCCTGGTGCCTCTGCTACTCTCCGCCTCTCCTGCCACCCTGCCGCCCCTCCCCCAAACCTGCACCCCGGCACAGAGGACAGGTGGCGCCCCACAAATGTCACATCGCCGCTGCCCTGGAAAATCGTTCATTTCTTCATCACATACTGCACATGAGAAATGTGAAACAGCAACTCATTCACTTCACCTAACTTCCACAACAAATTATCGCTTGCAGTTTCAAACAGTTCCTTTAGATCATACAGAGGCAAAAAGCGGGAATGGAGAAGAGAAAGCGTTAGACGGAGAGTCCTCACAGCACACGGACCGACTTCCCCCTCTGCCGCAAGAGACGCATTGCATCTCCCACACTCTGAGGCTCGCTTCAGATTCTACTATGATTGATTAAACTGGAATACACTGAGCTTATTATGTTTAGATGCTCTGACATTGAGCAGAAAACCCTCATCTATCTAGCCTGAAAGGTTTATTTCCACAGTAGCTTGACCTTCTGAAGGGGATCGCCGTCAGATAAATGTCAGATTCGGGGGGCTTTTGCCGCGGGCGATACAAGTCTACTGAAACAGGACGGGAATCTCTTGAAGCCGGTGCAGGAATTTAATCTAAACCTTTTGTCTCTCTCGTGAAATCATTGGTTGACTGCGCTATCTATAGGTCATGTGTATGTGTATCGGTCTGTGTGTGAATGTGGGAGCGTGTGTGTGTGTGTGGGCGTTCAGGAGAGAGAGGCTCTACCCTGTGCTGCTGTTTGATCAATGAAACGGCCAATGCGCTTGTTGATGAAACTGCATCTTAATGTGAATGCAAAGGCACATCTCCCTGCACACTTGAGCACACACACACACACTGCAAAGACTCAAGAAGCACATAATTAGCCAGCCTGGTTTCATCAGAGTAATTTCAGCGCATGTTATTAATGCAAATGCAGAGGTAGCCAGAGGAGAGATGCAGAGTCCTAATAAACAGCAGGATGAAGGAAGAGAACCAGAGCAAAGGAAGTGTTGGCAGACTTTGATGAGCATCTGCCAGGGTGCACACACACACACACACACACACACACACGCGGGGTTACGTCCTGCTCGTTAATGCTGCTGTTTCATTAGCTCCTTCATCGCATCATCTCTGCGCGTCGAGCTTGGCTGATAACCTTGAAGCCAGTCGGCCATGAGACACACAAAGAACACTGTCACACTCTACTGAAGCCCAGCCATACATTAACATGCAGGGGGAGTGAGCTCTGCATTGCGCACACACACACACACACACACACACACACACTGCATACACATTACGTATTCACACCTGAGACCCTCTCTCTCTCACACATTTACACAAACACACAAATGACCACAGCTGAGCGAGCAGATACTGTGGTGAAGTCAATTAGAATTGAGGTGCCTTCCCCTCTGCAGCTCATCAATAGTCCTTAAACAGGCTGCAGAGTAAACAACTCAGAGGATTTAATGGTGTGCTCTGGTCAAATGCACACTCCGATAAAACTGCACGCACACACACACACACACACACACACACACACACACATACACACACCAGCCCTTATACATTTATGCATGTGGTGAGGAATGAGAGCCATCTTTCTTGCTTGTTCCTATACTCTTGCTCTCTGGCTTCCACTTTTTCTCTTCCTCTTTCACTCTCTGCAGAAAGTGAAATTCTTAGGGGCTGCAGAGTAAAAAAAAACACAAAAAAAAAACAGTAACATTTCTAATCTTCCGCAATCTCCACAATTTTGTAATCTTCCACAATTCCACAAAGATTATAACCAAATCCACCCTGAAGCAGAATTTCCATTTGATGTTCCTTTGATCTTAGACAGGCCAATCAATACGGTGATCATGAACAACTTTCAAAGCTGGAAAACAGAGAACCAATCAGCATATAACCTGGAGCTGTGTCCAGGACTTTGTGGACTCAAAGATAGTTTTTACATTCAACCTTGTGGCAACTGACAATGTAATAACACCCAGATAATACTGTTACTTGTCAAAATGTAAAACAAGTGAAAACTAGCTTGCTAGTTTCAAGCTCGCCATCTGTTTCTTCGGAGAAGTTGACCAGTACAACATTTAAGTATTAACCCCATCTTTCATTCAGACCTATTTTCTTATTGAATTACTACTCGACTTACACTACTCTCAGGGGTCTCGTTGTCAGCTCTGCTCCACTTTCTATGTTTGAAAACCAAGTGCAAATGTAATAATTCTAACAAATAATACACATCTTATTTGTGTACAGTGTAGCCTGCTAGAAAGAGTTTTTAGAGCGTCAAAGTTGATTCCTGCATCACTTAGATAAAGTCAGACATGTTGCATCGGCTCAAACTGCAAAACCAACCGCTCAGCAAAATACATCACTACAGTCCGCTCAGCCAACAAGACTGACTGAGACTGTCAATCAGAGTATTAGCCTATTTATAGTTGAAAGATGAAATCATCCATTAATGATTACTAATCAATCAATATGTCTTGACAGTCATATTGTGATCTGTGATGTTATAAGCTAATGCTCCAAGCTGCCAGTTAATGTGTATCTAAACTATGGAAGGAATAATGGCAAACGACTGAACCCTGACTACACTGATTAGCTAATCTGCCCTTTAAACCAGGAACAACTTTTTATATGGGCAATTCACTTACATTGTATTGCTTCTGTTGTTGGCATGTTGCTGATTGATCTGTCTTGATTGATAAGATAGAGTTCCTTATGTGAAAAACACATCACAAGCTTTTCTGAATACGGGGATAGTTTTAATAGCAGCTAGCTAAACAGGAATCTCGAAATGTGTAGCTTTTCCAGTTTAAAATGTAACTTTTTATTACAAAAAAAAAGAGAGCAAACAACATTTTGCATGACATTCCAGACATGAGGCATTCATCATCATGCCTGCCACAAATTATATATTTTTGACTTATTGGTAGCCTACAACAACATTATGCTATGACATATTTAACCTGTGTTTATAGCTACAAGTTAAAACTCCTGCTACTAAACTAATAGGCCTACTGTGTAATATCTGAGACACTATTACCTGAGTTTGACTTGGTAGCCACTAGCCACTGATCTCAGAACCGCCGCTAGCCAAACAGTCATGTCCTACTCGTGAGATGTTCACATGCTTTTTACACCTGCGCATCCGCGAGACAGTAGAGGACTGATTTTTTCTGTGAATTTTTCTCCAAATTTTTCTATTAATTTCGCCACTTGGGTTACAAATGGGCTACTGTGTGTTACAATTGTTAGGATTTAGAGGCTTCACTGAAGTGTTTCTCTAAGTGAGAGGCAATGCTGGCTTCATTCTGTTCTTTTTTCCCCAATGTCCTTGTTAAAGGAGCTCTATAGGGATCGTATATTGCTTTGTATTTTTCTACTTCAACAATTAGTCTGACCTTTATTATTATATCAGGTAACAATGGACATTTTTATTTTGTTTTGACAAGTTATTACATTATGCTGCAGTTATTAGGCTACATTAGTTACTACAAGCCTTTACTTCTGCAAACACAAACCAAAAAGTGTACCTGTTAACTATGAAACCACCAAGGACGCTTTCACTATGTCTAAAATGTCAAATTCCAATTTTCTGTCAGCGGAAGAACAGTAATGACGAGCAATTAGTTTTGGCCCTGCTGTTATAGCTTTGGGAAAGACTTGCTCATGTTCAACTGCTTAAGATCATAGGAATTATATGATAATGCTTTACAGCGGATTTTCCCTTTATTCACTAGAATAGAGTTTATTGATAATGTTTCATTGTATTGCATTGCCAAAAACATTTTTGAGTTTTCCATTGCGGTTGCTGTTCCTTTTATCATGGGGGTTACTTCTACAAGATCCAGCTTGAAGGAGTGCAGACGTATGCAGGTTTGTCTGCTATCTTCACTGCTCTCCAAGATTTCCTCTCAGTTAAGCTGTTTAGGATTATAATCACTTTACTATACTCAACAGCCTTTATTCTGGCAATTATAAGCCCTTATAAACCACACTAAGCCATAAATAGTCAAAATTTAGCCGTTTGACACAATACAAACAATCCAGTACATTGAATTACACCAGTAATTTCATTGTCACATTTTGCACAGAGAAACAACAGAATAAACACAACTGACACACAATGAAAGGCATGCGTTTTCTGTCCTGAAGTAAAAATGTTTCTTTCCCCCCTGCAGCAACTCTGAGACAGAGAGATCCATGGCTCTGGAATGCTGACATCAGCAGAACCGACTGCTAACATCACTCAGGCATGACTGTTCTGCAGTCCGACTCCAGGCTTTTCACACAGCTTTAGGAAAATGATGAACTGGAAAATCATTAGTTTTTTCATTACATAAAAAGTAGCATACTGCAGATAAGCAGAAATCCAAATATGCAAGTCCAACTCACTTCACCTCACTCATTCACTCGTTCACTTCACCTAACCTCCGCCACAAATATATTGCTTCTAGTTTTAAAACGGTTCATGGAGATCACACTCTGAGGCAGATACAAAAGCAGGAAACAGGACAGGAACAGTAAGTGGTAGACAGAGAGTAGAGTGTGTGTGTGTGTGTGAGAGAGAGAGAGAGAGTATTCATGAGAAATAGCAAAAATGAAATGCCATCTGTGCCTGTACTTCTAACTCCAACTAATCATCATGGGGGTTAGAAATCTATACAGGGGATAAATTGGTTCAGCAGGAGAGCCTGGAGATTGATTACATTTGGTATTGGCAGTAATATGAAGCTCTGTATGTGTGTGTGTGTGTGTGTGTGTGTGTGGTTCTGTGGGCGTACATAGTTCTGTGTATGTGTATGTGCATTGAGGGTACCAATTAGAACAGACATGCGTCTGACAGTGCTTGTGAAATGACAGGAAAGATTATGAGATGTGAATTACTGTAACACTCTGCATCGATTCATATCTATTGTGCAAGCACCTATTTGGCCAACTCGCTGTGCCAGAAGTACAAAGTACGCCACAGTTACTCCTTACACACACACACACACACACACACACACACACACACATACGTACATGCACACAATTTTATCAGCTTCTACCCGTCTGCTGCTGTTACAGGGCAGTAATCAATTATCTCAGTATGATGTCATTCTGCTCCAGGATACACCAACCCTCCCCCACACTGTTCAGCCCTCCTCCATCCATACAGTACACTCTGTTGTTGTGTGCATCAAATCTGGAATGAAAAATGAAATGGGCAAATTATATTCCAAATCCAGACACTGATAATTACCTATCTTTTTCCATGTTCTGACTGAGTTTTTAACGCTAACACTCACACACACGCACACACAAGCGCATAGACACACTGCATCACGTCATCAAGTGATTTGATTAGCACTGAATGAATCTTCTGGCTCGATCACACTGAGTCATCTGGTCTCCATCCTCAGTGACAGCATAATTGAATGAAGGACAGTAATGAAGAGACATGGACGCCAACATGAAGGGCAATGTAAGGTCTTTGGTATGGGGTCGCGCCTCTCTCTCTCTCCATGTGGTCATAGGTTATTCGCTGGTTGCTCGCCAAGTATAAACAGCCCTTCCATTATCGCTAACATGACTTCACACAACAAAGTGCAGACCACGCGTCATAGGCTACCAGACGTGGTAATTGCTTCGGCAGGTGTGCGGTGATGTCACCTACCACACGGACACTCTCACATGTGGGAAACAGAGAGAAGGCATCTAATGAAGTAGAACGCGCGCGGTGCCGTATCGCTAAGGAACAGTGGGGTTGTACGCCGCCGTTCCCCCACTGGTGCTCCGTATGCAGAGCAGAGCCCTCTAGCAACATGACGATAATCCGCTTAGCTTCTCGGCGTGTCAAGATACTCACTTGCCCTGCTTTCTCTCAACTATGTTCGCAAGGACCCAATGGAACAGATAGCAATATCCATATTGATCAACTGCAAACCTGCACGTGGGAAAAAGACAACCACTCAAACAAAACAAGAGATTTTCAAAAAAGCTGAGCCAGAGCAGAACATGGCAGATAAATTGAGCTCCCATTTCCCTCAGCGTCATATAAAGTAGTTCCCCCCCCCCCCCCCCTCTCTAATCATAGCCGTAATTCCATGTGACACTGCACCAGCACCCGTTGAATTTATGACAAAACAAGGATTAGCTGCGCCAAAAAATTAAACCCACTGATTTATAGCCACTGTGAGATCTCGTTGGCTTCAATCAATCCTGTAGACGGAGTTGTTTACCTCCCACACTCATTAGCAAGGTACAGATTTAAAGCAACTCCCCACACTACCCATATTTAATTTCTGCTACGGTTTTGCTGCCATTTAATTTTGCACTTCAGGGTGACGCCCACGGTGTCCAGACTCTTCTCGGAGCTAAGCAGCTCAGTGATGAGCGTGGTAGCAGAGTCTATAGCTGGCCCACTTCTGATTTTAAGTAGGAAGGAATCCCCCCCACGATCACGAGCTCACACACATTAGTTTAAACAAAAAAGGAATGACATCATCATGACCCATGTGTAATCACATAAATAACTGTACAGGATGAAAGTAGATGCTGTCACATCTCTGAGGCAGGCAGATGCTGCAGTGTAAGTCTCTGATTTAAACTGTCTGTAGCAGATAGAGCCATGTCACACACATCTCTGTGATAGAGATCTCAGCGGTAAAGCTTCAGCATGCCCCGTCGAGGTCCAATGATTCCAACTAGCTTGTGATCCCAGTATCTGCTCCAATATCAGATGACAACATGTCTGTGTGGGTCTTAGCCGGAGACAGACTTGTTATTGATCTGCAGATCCTTAGCTAGAACAGAAGCTCTTCAGACCAGGCAGCACATGGGCCGGCAGAGAGAGACGCTGCATCAGCTATGAGATCATCTCCACACTGACACAACTGCTAGGAAATCCCCTCATTATTCTTTTTCAAGCTTGTGAGCCTTGCAGTGCAAATCTTATGATAAACAAGGTAGCACCTCATTACGTGTCTAAAAGGTACCATGGCTGATAATGTAATCAATGAAAATGGAGGGCATAAAATAGAGTAAAAATCCCCCCACACTCATTCATCTATTCCCCTTCCAGTCATATTACTCTGACACAGCCCATTCATAACAATATGAGGATATTGGCCCTGACTCTCAATCTTATTGAGCGGCGCTCTCCCCCACTTGGCCCAGTCTGTATGACAGGCATGAGACCATTCTGTTTTATAGCTGAGCTACTATAAGTCTGGGCCAATCACATTAGTTCCAGACCAATGGAGCCCTGAGGAGAACTAAAACACAATTTGCTACATTTATTTATTTGTATCAGCCACAACAGACGAGTGCCGAAGCACAAGCAAACGTCATTTTCCTGTTTGTGGTAATTGAATAAGGTCACTTCCTGCCAAACAATTGAATTAGCTTGGTGAGAGTCTTGCTGAGTGTATACATGTGTGCATGTCTTTGTGTGTGTGTGTGTGTGTGTGTGTGTGTGTGTGTGTATGTAGAGGGGGGTTGAACAGGTTACAGTGAAAATGTAACAATGAAACAGTGAATGGAATACATCTGTTGAATTCTCCTGCAGTTTTCCACGCAGACGCTGAACTGATGGTTACCTGTGGTACCTCTTTTCTTCCCCCAGAGTCTGCGTGACTGAAGTCACATCCATTTTCATTCGAGCGAATGAAATTTTTGTGTAAAATGCACTACAGTGATTTTATTAGTGCCATCTTTAACCTCTCCACGAGACTCCCTAGAGGTGGAACTGGGACGAAGGAAAGGAAGAGAGAAAGAAACTGCTGCTTTTCTACACAGTCTCTCAGAAGTAAAAACAAGCTGGCTCCTCACAGTGAACATAGCCAAATCTGGTAGCAGATTTACACATACATATACAGTACACACACACACACACACACACACACACACACACACACACACATAGACACACACACACACACACCAAATGCACAGAGAGAGGGCGAGAGAGAGAAATAGATACAGATACAGTTTTATTATCTTATATGTATGTATGTATGTTTGCATCTATGCATGCATATGTATATCTATCTCTTAATCTGTCTTTTCGTTTGTCCATATCTATCTATCTATCTATCTATCTGTATGATTTGCCTGTGGTTGTTGGTTGTGGGTGATGTGGGTTATTTGTTGTGCTGTCAGTGTGAGTTATTAAAACCAGTTCCAATTACTGCAGGAGATAATCACTTCTACACCTGAAATATTAATAGACACAGAGGAAGGAAGCATTATCAATATTAATCTAGGCTCATGCACAGACACACAGACACAGACAGACAGACAGACACACACACGCACGCACACACACACACACACACACACACACACACAAGCTGCATAAACTCCCATCAATAATTAAGCTAGGTTGAAGCTCTGAACATGTCAATGTGAATACAAATGCCATGGATTTCATGGACAAATCACAGAGTTCCTAAATTAGTTATCTGACGCCTTTCTAGTTCAGTGCATATTTAAAGGAAAATTCACCATAAAACAGAGTTCGGTCATGTTATTCCTTGCCGTTGGTTAGCTCAGTGGGCATGAACAGATCTCTACCAAAGGAAACACCAAGAGAGCCGAAGAGTGATGTCCTCATTGAATTGCGTTGCTTATCTCCAACTGACTGAGCACAAAGTGGTTTTGAATGGTGAGAAAATAGAATATTTTCCAAATCATAACTTAACAGTAATAGTAAACAGTTGTGACAGTAAGCTAGTTTTCCTGTGCTGTCTGGGTTGACAGCCAGGCAGTTTAGGGCTGTCAGCTCTGACAGTGAGAGCACTTGTAAGGGAACGCCCTCTATGCTAATGCTAACATATGCAGAGGCAGTGTAAAATGGAGTCAGGGGAATAAGTAACTGTCTGCCAGACAGATATGATACTGTGCTCAGCAGCTGAACCCATTCACATCCCCAAGCCATACAGGGCTGAGAAAACGTCTTGAGAATGAGTCTATTTTTGTTGGGAACAATCCCAAAGGTGATGATGTTTGTTCTAGCATGCCACCCTCTGTGAAAATAAAACCTTTCTACCTCCTTCCACTTTTCCTCCTCCTCTCTTCCATTCTCTCTACCTCCTCCCCATTCCTGCCCTTGTCAGTCACTCTTCCCTTTTCACCTGCTTCCTCCCTCTGCCCTGTCCGTCATCTCTTGCACTCTTCCTCCACCCCATCTCCTTTTTCTGCCGCCTCTCTCCCCTGAGTGGGGTGCATGGCCTATCGCCATAGTAACAGACAGCCATGACAGGTGGAGATAGCAGGTAGTGCGGCGATGCATGACTCCCCCTGGGACTGCAGAGCGCCAGCACTATAGAATGAGAATGAGCAGAACACGCTCTCCCATACAAAGTCTCCCTCCACGCAGGGTGCACTACTCTGAGCATTCAATTCACTGAAGCTTACAATGAGAGGAGTCCGTGCCTTATCTGTATTCTACACATGCAGCAAAGCCATACTGCCATTGTTTCACTGTTCGGGCCGGACAGAGGGAAATTCAGTGGATTTTCAGCACGTTCTGTGTTCTGTGTTTCTATCTCATTGCTCTCTATGGCCAGATCTGAACCAGGCCAAGCCAAGCCAATCTGTGTCATGTCACTGAGGAAATGTGCTCCACACTAACAAGGTCCTATAAATACCTTACCATGGGCTGCAGCAAAACTGTTCTCTCTATAATGTGTAATTGAACTGATTCACAGTCTTGACCATGCCCACAAAATACAGCCACTGTGGATTAATCTCTTTTTATTGGGTGTGCTTTGCAGATGTTTCACTTTATGCTATGGCAGACACTTTTGCTTTAAGAATCTCACTGCATCGTTTCACCTCTTTTGTGCTTGTATTTAGTGCTTTTATCATCTAATCTTCATTCTTGCCATTGCTCCCTGTCTAAATACACATTTTACCCCGATCTAGTCTGGCAGGCAGAAATGGCCACACACTGATCACGCACAGAACACAGTCCCTTCAGCAACTTATTCACACTGTGGACACAAACACACACATTAAAAAATACATGCACTTAATACTTAATTACACACGTCTCCAATACACATATGCAGACACCATGTTCAGCACCCCCACCCCTCTCCCTCCCATAGTGTGTGGGACTCCTGCCACAGCTGACCACTGCAGCAGGGTCTGGTTGTGCACGTGGAGCAGTTAGACAAAGCTCCAGGTACAGTTTTCTGCAGTGAATGGGGAAAGACACACGTTTCTGCTGTGCGGGAAGTGGTTGCCGATTCTCTGTAGGAAGTCAGTGGAGGGTTTCAGGATGGTAGACAGACAGTAGTAAAGGGGAGGAGCAAACAGGCACCATCCTTTTTAATGAGATGACAGCTCACCACCTGCTTTAGTTGCGGGGCATTTACCACGAGCGGAGAGAGATGAGAGACAGACAGAGAAAGAAGGAGAAAGAGAGAGAAACAGACCAGAGACAGAGACCAAGACAGTGCATGTGTCTATACAAGGAACATACTGTACCCCTCCAACACTCACCATAAGCAAACACACGGCTGATTCCGGCATGAGTTGGACGGCCATGATGGGATCCTCCTGTAGATTCGTGAGACACGGAACGGCGCGGGACCCTCTCCGTTATCGTCTTCCTCCACCCTCTTCCTCTCAGCGAGCAACCTCCTCTCTCTCCGGATGAAGTCCTTTGACCGGTCCTCCCACTCTGTGTCCTTAGCAACCTCCTCTCTCTCTCTCTCTCTCTCTCTCTCTCTCTCAGTGCAGCAGACACCCTCTGGTCTTTAATTGTAATATCACAGACTCTGGAGAGCCTGTGACTCCCCAGTCTCTCTCCTACTCCTCAGATTGAGCGAAAAACACTCCCTCTCTCCCAGTCCTTTGATCTGAGAGCGGAGCAGACCCCCCCTCCTGTCCTCCTCTTCACTTTTGATACACTCCCCGCCCTCCTCCCCCAAAACCCCTGTGACTCCTGCACCCCCTGGTAAACGCTCCCCTCCCTCTGTTGCTGCCTCTCGTCTCCCTTCCCAGGCTGCTCTCTTCACAACACAAAGCACATCAGGCTGTTAGACACTCTCTAGGCGCGCACGTGGCTCTTCTGTCTGTCCGTTCCCTCCTGAGACTGTCCTGCCGCTCCTCCAGAGGTCCCAGCCCGCATCAGAAGCACTCCTCACCGGGGCGGGAGAGACAGAAGCTCACCTCGTCTCTCCACTCAGAGATCCAGGCTGCTCCAGCGCAGAGGGCTCCCCCTTACACTAATCCCCCCGCCTCATATATCAGCATGAGACAAGGAGAGGGAGAGAGAAATATGAGCGAGGGAAACAGAGAGTGTTATGAAAGACAGTTTTGGGAGAAGAGAGGACGAGGTAAGGACAGCAAGGAGGAGAGATAAAGAGAGAGATGTAGTGGAGAGAGCAGCCACGCTGTGCAGAGCGTAAATGAGGGTGGGTGGAGAGGAGGGAGGGGAGAGAGCAATGGAGATGGAGAGAGCGAGAGCAGACCGCGCCTATCGATGCCGGCAGGGAGCGCATCAGAAACAGCAAAGGAGCATGGGATGTGGGTAAATACACCTCTGCTCACTTAATGAAAGGTGTGTATGTGTGTGTGTGTGTGTGTGTGTGGGTGGGGCTGTGCGTGTGTGTGATCCACCGCAGCCATCATATCCACAAGCACCTGCGCTCCAGACTGCGCTCTTTACATTTGAGAAGTAAGAGCAGCGTTGGACATTAATAATTTAGACAGAAACAGTCTCAGCATGGCTTTTGTGTCGTGTGTGCATGAGAGAGTGTGTGTGTGTGTGTGTGTGTGTGTGTGTGAGAGAGAGAGAGAGAGAGAGAGAGAGAGAGAGAGAGAGAATGAGAATGAGATATGGAGAAGCAGGTCAGATACTGGAATTCTGTATTACAAATGAGCATGTATTTATATTAATGATGAATGTTATTACTGAAATGATTGCAAAGCTCAGTGTAGTCAAGTGGTTCTGGCTCAGACTTGTAATCACCTCCATTGTGTGCAAGTATATGTGTGTGTGGGTGTAGTGTGTGAGTAGTGTGTGTGTATGCACACATATGCAGTTATATGTAACTTTCGGAATGTACTCCGTCACAGCTTTATGCTTACATTTGTAAGATGTTTCTCAGCAGTGCAACGAAGTAAGCTACTTTTTTTTTTTCAAAAGTGTAATCTGATTACTGTGCTTTTTCAGCATCTGTAATGGATTACAGCTACTCTGTTTTTGTAATCAAGCTACTGTAATTTTGTTACACGCATTCTGTTGCTGCCAAACCCAGTGTGAGTGGGTTATTTGTTAAATGTCTCACCAACACTGCTGTCCTACAAAGGCAAAAGGCAGCAACGGCTCAGAGCTTTACTGCCCGGCCAAATGACTTACAAGAGGATGTTTGAAAATGTGGTGATTTGTTTGCTTAGGTTGTTTATTCTTTATCTCACTGTCAACAAAAATAGAAGTTGCTGCATACTTCCTTTGTAGAGCACACAAATAGAAATCCAAACCTGGACAGAGATCGATATAGATGACATGCAATTTACATCAATCTCTGACTCTTACCATTAAAAAAACGAGAGGGGTCTGCCTGCAGGGCTGCCTGCAAAAAATACAAAATAAAATTGTGTAGACACTTCCGGTGGAAGCGATTCGACAAGAAATTCACGCAAAAAATACAAAATAAGACACAATACTTATTGATGGTTTTTATGAGAGAACTATCACTGTACTGCAAATCACTGAAGTATATGGAAAAGAAAAAAGGAACAAAACTACTGAACATTATTGATGCCTTAAAATTATTAGAAGAGACCCCTTAGCTACTATATTCTATTATATATTTTTTAAATTTTTTATTTATGTTATAATTCTGTTTACATTGTGTGCTCCGTTTCTAAAGAGCCTACTACTATTGATGTATGATTTGCCATATATTGTTGTACAATTTATACTCAAATAAAAAATAATAATAATAATAATAAAAAAAATTATAAAAAAATTATATATATACATATATACATATATATATATATGTATATATATAGTATATATATATATATATACTATATATATATATTGAGTGAAAGCAGTGAAACCTGAAGTGTTACATGACGACATAACTCCACCCCTCAACCTCAGATACGTTCTCAGAGGCAGGAAACTGTCTTGTCAAATCTTGTTCCGCCACAGCTCTAGAGGTTGTTTGACTGGTATGTACTAACACACTCCTTTATATGGACATTATAATCTACTGTACAACACATGGGATTATGATATGGTGAGTACCAACAAGCTTTAAACAATATAATGAGAGGGAGATAAGAGAGAGCTGTTGGAAAGAACTCAAATGAACGGTCTTATTGGAAATGGGAAGGAAACTCCGTGCTGAGTCTGACGTATATGATTACAGTTTTTTACAGTTGGTTACAAGCATTTCTCAATACTGAGTTCACTTTTTCAAAACTCTTCATACAGCTCTCTGCACCAACATGCAGCACACCAGCACTAACATGAAGAACATGAAAATGAAATGTTAAATGGCAAATTTAATTATCATTTCCATTTTTTCCTCCCAGTGAGCATTTTTTCCGTTGAAAAGACGTCTAAAAAATGACTATGGTCACCGGTGAAAAGACGTTCAAAACAGGTTCAAAAGTGAAAGACTATTTGAAGACGTTGATTGAACGTTCACATTTAGACCATATTTCACCGGGATATTACACCGGTGAAATATGGTCTAAATGTGAACGTTCAACGTTCAAAGACAGGAAAAATAAAGGGAGAGAGAGAGATGGGGGGCGACATGCAACAACAGTCCACCGCCGGATTAAAACCGCTGACATTGCGGTTATAAAGTCTGCGTTTTAACCAGTAGGCTACCGGAGCAAAGTGCATTTTGGATTAAATATTTTAGTATATAACCCTTAGTATATACACCACTTAACTATGTCAGTGTCAGTTGTAGTCGAAGCTCTACCGCTTACAGTTTTTTCTGATTGCTTAGGCACTATCTTTGAAACTATAGGCTATTTTTGCAAAACTCTACACACTAACCACAAAACCTTACACCAAACCAGCAAAACATTATACATCTCTTTCAAAAGCCAACAATTATTGCAAAACTCTTCAAACTCTTTTAAAAAATTGTGTTTTTGCGTCAATACAGTACACACAAACCATCATTTGAATAAGCACACGAAGCACCAACTACGCACTGATAGTATAAATGAAAAACACTTGTGGCTTTTGCTTTTTCTGTGTGCAGGGCATAGCAGTTTGCAATACTGTAAAGTTTTGTCATACATGTAGTAACGTAAACACACATACACACAGGTATCCAAATGTGTAAAGTATGGATGTGTATTCCGAACATAACACACTATCAATCCAAATAAGGGGGAAAAGTTTTTTTTTTTTCTTACTGTAAGAAAAAAAAAAAAAAACTTTTTCCCCTTATTTGTATGTGTGTTTACGTTACTACATGTATGACAAAACTTTACAGTATTGCAAACTGCTATGCCCTGCACACAGAAAAAGCAAAAGCCACAAGTGTTTTTCATTCATACTGTCAGTGTGTAGTTGGTGCTTCGTGTGCTTATTCAAATGATGGTTTGTGTGTACTGTATTGACGCAAAAACACAATTTTTTAAAAGAATTTGAAGAGTTTTGCAAGAATTGTTGGCTTTTGCAAGAGATGTATAATGTTTTGCTGGTTTGGTGTAAGGTTTTGTGGTTAGTGTGTAGAGTTTTGCAAAAATAGGCTATAGTTTCAAAGATAGTGCCTAAACAATCAGAAAAAACTGTAAGTACTTGCGCATGCTCATTACAGCAGTAAGCGCAATTTCTTATTTTACATTACTGTAATGTATCCCGAATATACTTCCATACAGAAAGTCTAACTTGTTACTTTTAAGATAAAGAAATAACGAGCACTAGGCTAGGTGGCGATAATACCACACTGGACATAAATCGCCATTAAAGAAGAAGAAGTCTTGCTTAGGGGTGGGCGATACTGCAAAATTTGGTTTCGATCCGATACCAAGTAATACAGGGCCAGAATCACCGATATCGATACCGATACCGATACTTTTTATTATTAAAAGCGGCTTATGTATTTTCATGTAGGGGAGAGCAGTGTGTCATGATTTATGAGGTGAATGCATCATCAATAGGCTAAATCTGAATACATTTTCATGACCATTAAATTATTTGCCAAAGGTTAGCAATCATTGTAAGGTGAGTGGTAGAATTTCTACCTGCCACCTGTGAGACCCGGGTTTGATTCCCAACTGAAGCATGTATGTAGCAAGCAAAGCAAAAAAAAATTGGCTTCATTCATTTATGTAGCACTTTGTAAAAAAGTGCTACATAAATGAATGAAGCCAGTTTTTTTTGCTTTCCACTGTTAATTACTTAATCACATGCATGTTAAAACACAGGACAGTTTTTAAAGGCAAATAACAAAAATATTTTTTTTATTATTGTAAATTGAATGTGCAAACATGAAAAAAAGTTTTTTGAATAAACAAAGTGCACACAATTATTTGTGGAGAACAATGAATGTTTTAAAACTTTCACAACTTTTATAAATAAGCAAAGTGCAAATAACTAAACAAAAGCACAAACTACCCTCAACCATTCTTCTTTCCTTCAGTTAGAGCAATGGTTCTCAGGGTGCGCGCCGCGTATGTTCGTTGTTTGAGTGCACAGGACACGACAACAGCAGTGGAGAAGCAAAGAGTGCATGCATGCACTAAGATGTGTTCACGACAACGGAACGTTGTTTGCACAGACAGTTCTACTCTTTGATGAAATGGGTACAACGTAGAAGAGAGAAACTGAAACTGGAACTGGTATCGATCTTATTGACGCTAGAATCGATCTTCAAAAACGAGACGTAGTATATGTAGTATCGATATTTTGGGATCGATCCGCCCACCCCTAGTCTTGCTTTAGGCTCGTTTGGGATGAGCAAGTCCTGCGCAGTTTTCAAGGTAGTTAAACTTTGTGATTGCTTACCCACTGAAACTTAAAGCTAATTGTGGCAACATATTCTAACATGTTCAGTTTACTTGAAAAAAGTTTGGAAACTGATTGCCTCACTTTTCTCAAGTAGCCATAGCTCGAATTTGCAGATTAAACACGTTTAAATAAATAGTATTTAGGAAATTCACATTACTTAGTAACAGAAATTATTTAAATTGAATGCCGGAATAATACTTAAACGTAAACTGAACATATTAGAATTTACAGTGAAGTTTTGCTGGTGGTTGAGTTTGAGTGAGAAATGAATTCCAGTATTTTGAAAATTGTGGTCATTGAATTCATTTTGTGTCAAAGCAATGAAAAATGATTCACAGTTTGTGCTACCTGTGTGAAGAGTTTTGAAAATGTGAACTTAGTATTGAAAAATGCTTGTAATCAATTGTAAAAAAAACCTAACTGTAACACTACATTGCCATAGTGCATGAATAGAAATGTTTTGTGTCAATAACCCCATAAACAAAGCTGCCATAACCTCAGTGTAAAAACAAGAATACAATGTAAGCAGTAAGCAGTGTAGGCCTACAATGCATTACAAGAATACAATGTAAGCAGTCACTGTACATTTATATTTATATTTTGTGGCTTGGGTGTGGAATATTGCCATATTAATTACTTTATAATTATTTCCATCTTTTTTTGCTAGATTTGAGGCTACCAGTGCTGTACCCTTTTTCAGCAAGAGATGGCACTGCCGAGCCACAAGGCCGTGCCGATTGGTGATGACAGCCTGCAGGACTGGGAAGTGGTTGGTGCAGGGGGCTTTGGGAAGGTCTACAGGGCCAGGCATAAGGACTGGGGGTTTAATGTGGCCATTAAGGTGCCTCATCATGGAAATGGGTAATTGTCTGGATTCTCTGTAATTAGGCTTACTTAATTCACACTATTCATTTGCTTCATAAACATCTTTTCAAAATGAGTCTTTCAAGCAGCAACGTTCCTTCTGCTCTCTCTCTCCTCCTAAACTGCCCCCTACCTCATTCCAGCTCCATTAAAGATGGAGCCCTGTGGCACGAGGCTAATCACATGGAGCAGGCTTCCAACCCTTTTGTGCTGAGGCTTTTAGGAGTGTATAGTGGCTTTCCCCCAGGGGAATCTTCCGTGCGACTGGGTATAGTCATGGAGTTCATGGAAAGGGACTCTCTGCAGTCCCTGCAGCAGGCCCTGTCTGGCCCTCCACCCTGGCCCCTGGCCTTCCGCTTGGCCCACCAGGTGGCTCTAGGCATGAACTTCCTCCACAAATTGACACCACCTCTTCTGCACAAGGACCTGAAGCCCAGTAATGTGCTGCTGGATGAGGACCTCAATGCCAAGGTAGACCGACATTAACCTAAATTCTGGTATTTATTTTAAATACAGGACTGACTGAATTAATTGTTAAATCTCTCTAATTTTCCCATGTCATGTTTTTCCTCTTACTCTGTAGCTAACAGACTTTGGCCTGTCCAGGGTTTCCACCAGTGATTTGAACAGCAGCAGATTTACAGCAGGGGAGGAAGGAGGCTCTCTCGCCTACATGCCTCCTGAGGCTTTTGATCCATCATACGAACCTGTCCGTGCCTACGACACGTACAGGTCAGCTCTCAAAGGAACGCTATGAACTGTCTTAAAGTAGCCTTAAATGTATGAAAGATGTTAATTTAAGAAAATCTTTTTCTCTCTTTATCAGCTATGGTATACTTCTCTGGTCCATTCTTACTGGTAAAGATCCCTATCCAGGTAAATAATGGCTATTTCAATGTATTTTTATTCTCATTTCCCTTGTCATTTTATGGATCCTATTGTTGTTCTGTTTTCCACCATGTTGTTTCTTTTGTCATTTATGTTTTAGATCTTTAATCCAATGCAGTTATGTCTTGCCATCTGTTTTTTGTTGTTTTTTTATTGGTTGGGTTATCTCCTCTGTACAGATTGCATCTTGTTTTCTTATCATACTTTCTCTTCTTGTCACCGATTTTTATATTGTTTGTTTCTATGCTTTATCACTTTACAACTAAATTAAACTATTTTAGTTTACACAGAAGCACAGACTCACATGCATGCACTTTACAGAGGATGAAAACTGGACAAGGCGACAGCAGTTGCAGATCATTGTTACTCGATTTACTGTAGAGCCAAATGAGTATTTTTAAAACCAAATTCTGATGTCTCTCAACCAACTAGTTATCAGGCCATTTCTTGTAAATTCTGGCGCCTGTAAAGCAAGCAAAGCCTCATTTTCCCAAACAATTCCTCTGGGAGTAGTTCAGCAAGCATGCAGTAAAAAGTGGGACTACTACTGTGGTTAAATTTTTTATATTTTCTAATGGTAGATACTGTATGTCTATCTATAAAACCTGCAACACAATGTTGCTGCAAAGTCATGTTTTGTGAAAAGCATGCTGACAGAAGTTGCAGGAAAAATGTTCTGGTGTAAGACAGAGGTCAAAATTAGAGCGTTAAAATAGGAGTCAGGATAGGAAGGTAGTCTGAGTATTTTATCATCCTGTAAACACACACACACACACACACACACAAAGTACACACATATACACACACACTCAGCTGTGTTCGTGTGTTCTGAATGTACAGCATGTCTTCACTGTATCTCATGTAGCGGCCCCTTACAGTCGCGTGGCGCTGCGGATCCCTCTGGGGGACAGACCTCCCTGTGAGGAAATCGACCAGAGGAAGGCAGACGGGATAGGAGAGCTGGTTGACCTCATGAAGAGGTGCTGGGTCCACGAGCCGTCTGAGAGGCCTACCTTTGAACGTGAGTGTCTGTCGCTGCAATCGCTATGTAGATGGTCACCTAAATGTTTGCCACACTGCACTATGCACTTAGAAACCTTCCGTCCTTAATTTTTGATAGTGTGCAGGTTTTGTAGCGCTTACTACACCTGCAGTCTTTACACAGCCGCAGTGTTCGTTCTTGCACGTTGTGATTTCCAGTGTGTATTTTAAATTGAAAAATATTGTGGCTTTTGTTTCAGAGTGCTGTGCAGTGACCGAGCGCGTGTACTTGAAGCACAAGGACAGAATTCGTAATGCTGTCACTCAAGTCTTGTCAAAATCGGTACATAAATTCATTTGGTGAAATGAAATATATTGCTGGATTACTCATGATTCATAATTTAGATTAACCTATTTTAATTGCTTCATTTCTCTCCCTGATCTACACCCACTAATGTCTTTATAATATCCTCTGTTTCTCCAGGAGTCAGAAGTCGATCATCTGCCATCAAGCGCACGTGTACCATCCAGTTTTCATGCTCAGCCACCAGGTACCTCTTTTAACATCACCTGTGGGTCAGGATTAAGTTTAATATGGATCTGATACATTATTCCATAATGTCCACAATACAACAAAATGCAGAACCTTCTACTTCTTTTGGCAGCACAGTCAATGGATACAGTGGATCATGCCAGTTTTCCAAAAACTAAAGGTTCTTCCAAACAGGTAATGCACTTTGACTTTTGCCTCATAGGAAGTTCAAAGCAATGTCTGTAAGGGGGTACCAGGTGGCCCCCAGCACCATGAAGAATACCTTGATTTCTCTGATAATTAATTAATTTTGCTCAATTAAATATTGCATTGATATTTTGATGAGAACGGACACCACATTCTCCATCCTTTATTATCATCAACACATCATTCAGTCACAAAGGAAACCTAAAAATGAAAATCTGTTTAGGGTCCTTGGTAGGAATAGGGATTTGAGAACACCTGCTCTAACGAGTATCATATAATACTTTTAATAGTGCAATGGTATAATTACGTAATATAGACTGAAATAGCTTTTTTTTCTTTTGCCAGCAGGACTCTGTTGCTACGCATACTGTAGAACTGAGTGATACAGAGAAAGGTGAGTTGTCCATGACCTGATCCTCTGTGTCCCTGAAGTGAAAATGAACTAAAGTGCTTTTTGGCAGTGCGTACATTCTCAATATCTTAACAAAGACAACATAAATGAACTTGCTATTGCTATGGCATTTATGACGGGTCACATTCACAATTAGATCCGGTAGTTTGCCTTGGTGTACTTGCTTTGATTCCTCTCTTCTTCATTTGAAAACAGCAAAGTTCGTGGATGATCACAGGGCAAAGTTAATTCAGGACATTGCCAATGTAATGGCAATAGCAGACTACCTTGGAGACATGGTCCACCCTGAGACCTATGCACAGATTCAAGCTAAAGAGACAAACCAGGATAAAGTGAGGGTGCTATATACAAGCTCACTACGGTCAGGACAGAAAAAGGTCAAAGCGGCCTTCTACGACGCTCTCATAAAACATGAACGGCACCTAATGAGAGGCTTGGTAAGATTTACTCTCCTTTACGTGGTCAAACATGATACTCTGATCCTGGACAAAGTTATTAAAGGTATTCATTTGACTATATTTTCTTCCCTCAGGCTAATTCCAGATGATCAGAAAAAAGCAATGATTAGCCTACTTGGACATTTGGCTAATGATCACAGGTATCAAATACTCAACTGCTTGCTTCTAATCAATCCAAAATTATCACTGTTCTATTTTTTTAAGGAAATGAAATCCACTGTGGAATAGAAAGCTGTGTATTTTATTCATAAAATGTATTTTGTTGATATCTTTCTACATTGCAACGTATGTTTTACAGCAACTCAAGGTATTTTTGTAATTTTAAATGTTTTTTTTTTTTTTATATTACGCCATATCCTGTGCCTCATAATAAACATATTTGACATACTGGTTGACTTTCAAAGAAAATTCTATCACCTCACATTATCTTTTCTTTCATTTAATTTGATTCTTTTTTTCCAGTTCACAAGGCAGTGTGATGGCGTTGTGCCAGTGTCTGCGGCTTAGTTATCAGAGTAAATTGTAATGTGCATCATGCACATTTTTGCCATTGTGAAAATCCAGGGGGATTGGGGGGGGCGGGTGGTGCTGCTTCTCCAGCCTACCAGTAGATGGGGGAGGAGAGAGACAGACAGAGAGAGAGAGACAGACAGACCGAGAGAGAGAGAGGGAGATACACAAAGAGAGACAGACGGAGAGAGAGAGAGAAGACAAAGAGACAGACAGACAGAGAGAGAGGGCGAGAGAGGGAGAGAGAGAGACTGGTAAGAGGCTTTTCTGGTTCAATCCCTCAGTAACTGTCACAAGCAGTCAGTCCGTCAGTCACCTGCAGATGATGTTGTCAGGGCATCTCTGGCAACAAAGTTACTCTCCTGTCTCAGTCTAGCATACAGGTTTGGCTTTCCCTGCACTGACACTGAGTGAAGGTCCAAACGAATTGAAACTAAAAAAACAACAACTTAGATCCATTCTACTTACAGAATATATATCCTGCTCTTTCAAACCATCTTTCCTTTGTTCCAGTCTCTATGTTCTCTTGCAGATAACTAAATACAATATTAAATACAAACAACAGTTTTCTAAAAATGGAGCTGTGAGTTTTGTTTATTCAAAGCTTCTCACAGTAAGTTCTAATGGTAATATACTGAGAAACTGTTATTATGGGAGGTCAGAGAAGCACAGTTGCTTTGGGAATCCATCCATTCTTGGATTTGTGAATGAAAAATCAGTATATTCACGTCTCACATTTTAGAAAGTTGGCCTTTCTTCACACAATGCACACAGTCTCTCTGCCTCTCTGTCTCTCTCTCCTTCTCGGTCTCTCTCTCTCCCTCTCCTCTCTGTCTTAGAGGAGAGAAGATGCCAAACAGTATCCTGGGATTTGACCTTTGTTTGTTTCATTTAGAGCTCTGTCTCCTTGAGCACACGCCACGAAAACACACCTTCACACGGTGGTAATCCTCAGAAGGGAAAGTGTGTTTAAGTGTCATCTTGACCCCTCCTTCTTTTTCTCAGTCCTACTCCCTCACTCCACCCTACACACACCCCCATCTCACCCCACCCCGTCCTGCATTAATGCTCCCAATCCTCTTTGTGGGAGAGTGACGTCTGCTACTGTCAGAAACAGAGTTAAGCTCAGCAGGCACCGGGAGAACAGAGTGGAGAGAGGCTCCCAGCCTCAGGAATAACCAAGCAGCACTGCTTTCTGGGCCTCCAGGGGGATACATCACTAGCACCTAAGCAAGGCCCTGACTGCTCTCCCCGGTGGCTGCTGATGCCCTGCATGCGTCCAGCTGGGGAACATCCAGGAGATAACTAAGTGTGCTATGCCAAGATAGTGGACTTCATCCACAGGTCGTCTCTGTCCCCCTGCCCAAGGGCCTTAGTGGCCTCAATCTCCAGGCATGTGTCCTCAGAGAAGCTGAAAAAACTGCAATGGGAACTTCTTCTAGGTAAAACAATGCTATTTTGAGGGACTTTTTGATACTGCTGCTTCCACTTTTTTGAGAGGACCGTTGCGGTACTGAGAGAATTTTCACCTGTTCGACACCATACATCTGTGAGACTGCAAACTTAAAGAGTGTGCAATTTTGTATTTTGGCCATTTTGGGTCACTTGTTGCACTGGGGACAAAACAGATAGGCAAGGCAGCTCACTGCCATGTCAGGTGTGTGTGAAAGGTGTTCATGTGAACGTGCGTTCAAAGCATCAGGTGTTTATGAGTGATTGTCATTCGAAAGCAATTTGAGTGTCCCATCGTGTGTCTGTGTGGAGACTCGGGCTGCTACTTACTTTGGGTGTGAGGGTGTGTGATTGCGTTTGAGTGTATGTCAGAAGTCAGAAGTGCTTAAAGTGTGTGTGTGAGGCGGTGGAGCCCGAGGAGGTCGTAGCCCTGGATTTCCCTGAGATGGAGGGTCATGGTTATGACCGGTTTGGGGACGGAGAGAGAGACAACTACCAGATTGACTACCGGAGGATTGTAGGGGACATGGAGCCGGCACGGCCGCGCCTCTCAAACCGAGAAGGGGAACAGCCTCACCCCTATGGAGCATATGCCCATGGCAGTCCACATGGGCATGGGCATGAGACTGCAGCACAGCGATACAGCGCTACGCGTATCCAAGCCGGATATGAACCAGAGAGGTCAGTGTCATACTTTGAATCCTCCTTGGACTCACGCTAGACTGTGTAGGCTGTGAGATCATGACCTTAACCTCAGTTCAAACCTTCCACGAATTAGTTCAGCAGAAGTCATTAAGCAAAGCCTTTTGTAATTAACTAACACATAGCTGGTGAACGTCTCCTGTAGCAACTGAGATGTTTTCATTTTCTAGTGACGATAGCGGTGGGCTGTTAAAAGCCCAGTTATCAGCTACCTGGGCAGCCAGGATGATGTAACCAAATCCTCTTACCTACTGTACTGCCGTCACACACGTCTGGAAGGAGTTTCCATTGACAAGGACAGATTCCTTTTGTTAGCATTTCCTGCCTCGGACACCAACATTTGTAATTGGATCTTTGAGAACACAACAACACATACAGTATATAATCCTCCATTCAAAAGGTGGTGCATTTGCACACAGCATAAGGGATAGTTTGATCCAGGAATAATTAGTGACTATAACAAGTGTTCTTTGTAACAGTAGGTTTGCCCATGATTTATGCACACTGCTTCTCATTCATGTACAGCCAGTCATGGAGGGTTTGGATAAAATATTGAAAAACTACAAATCCTGTAACATAAGATTCAGGAGCTCTATGGAACCATACATTTGGCTTCATGATAGAAATGCAAAAGTCATCTGTTGTATTGTCATATGTTCACACGCTTACCAAGTATTCAAACCTGGCTCTGAGCAGTTGATATTTCCTGCTGCACTATATCATACATTTTGTGTGTGTGTGTGTGTGCGTGCATGTGTTCATGTTGCAGCATGGCTGACTACTTGATCAGTGGAGGGACAGGGTATGTCCCTGAAGATGGACTAACAGCACAACAACTCTTTGCTATCGGTGATGGACTCACATACAAGTAAGATGCTAACAGAACAAACAAGTTCACAGATTCAGCTCACAGACTCATTTCAGTGTCGCTTATACACTGACACACATGCATGTGCACACACATACGTGCACATGCATACGTGCACACACACATGCATGCATGTGCACGCACACAAGCACGCATACACACAATTATGCAATGTCTCCCATTAAATGGTTGGTAGTCATATCAGTGATGACAAATCTGCTTGGGCTTTATGTGGAGGATTATTATTAGTAATACCACTTTCAAGGGTGACTCTGAGTGGTTACACAGACATCTGCCATTAAAAGGGAGGTGAACCTGGTGTGTGTGTGTGTGTGCGTGTGTGCATGTGTGCGTGTGTGTGTGTGTGTGTTTGTGTGTGTGTGTCAATGGGTGTCAGTGTAGTTTCCTTAATGGAGACTATATGCAGGCTTTATCAGAGTGCAGAGGATAAGTGTGTTAGCTTTCAGTGGGTTGAAAGGCTGGCAGATTATCTCTGCTCACTGCCAGCTAAGTCAGAGAACTGCTGCTTCGTGGGAATGGATATGTGCAGTTCACATAGACTACTGACGCTATATGAAACAAGTTATTGCCAGTGATCGTTACCATTACTACTACTACACTACTATTTTTGTGATAGTGTGCCGGACCGGTGCAGCCAAACAGCCTTTTCTGCGATAGGGGTGCTTGTTCAAAATGGCAAACTTGAGTGAAGGATTCCACGTTGTAGGAAGACAGCAACTCCTAGGAATGGACTGCAACAATATTCTTCAAATACATAATGCTCACTTTCGACAACAATGTCAAAACGCACACACTTGTTATAGGCTTTAACAATAAAGTGAGCATTATGTAGAAGGATATTGTTGCAGTCCATTCTTGGGAGTTGCTATCTTCCTACAACATTAAATTCTTCAGTACCACAGTACTATTAGTACTACTAATAATAATAATAATAAATAGTGAATTTAATTTGTTATGCTTTTTTCATTACCAAGGTATTATGTTCTCTTATTCTGCTGTCTGTCCACATGATGAGCCTCTGTTTCCTCTCTTCTTAGTGACTTCTTGATCCTCCCTGGTTTCATAGACTTTACCTCTGATGAGGTGGTGAGTATCTGTCAAAAATGTCACAGACCACATATAATGTTTCCTGCATGCGTGCACTATATCATATATTGTGTATTTGTGTGTGTATCTGCATGTGTCTGTTCATTTGCTACAGCTGTAGTTGAATGAAGACAACACCTGCTGTAATCCGATCTCTCCCATAAGACTGCAGTTGCAGGCTATATGAAGTGTGAAGATTAATTTCTTTGCATATTTTAATTTACTCTACGTTTTTTTGAGCATATTTATGTTGACATGGCATCCCTCTGGGCTACATGTGTTATTGTCCTTGACCTCATAAAAACTAAAACTATGCTGTCTTTGAGAGGTTACACACTCACAGCTCACAGCTGGCAGAGAAACTGGCTCAACTTGACCCCGAAACAACTTTGTAGTTCCTTCATAATAAAAATTAGGTGTTTAAACACTTGGTATTAACTGAATCTCACAGTTACTTTTTGTGTTTTGTCATAAATTATCATTAATTCTCCTCTACTCTGTCCAAACAATAGATGGATATCTCTTATTTAATGAAGGTCCATCTGCTTTGCAATCTCTAACTCTTTTCTGTGTTCTTTAGTGAAGGGTGCTTGAGCTCCGGGTTGTTTTTTTTTGTCTTGTTTTGTTTTGCTTTTCTCTTTGTAAGCTCTGCTGGGACATTAAATTAATTTCTTGCTGAGGTCACATGGGTTATTGCTGGATAGCAGGTGCTCAAAACAGACACACACCTGCGTCATCTCACACTCAGCAGGTGAAGTTAACAAGTCAGCTTCTAATGTAACCACAATGGCTTTTAAGTTGTTCCATTGCATGGCAGAATAAAAACAAACACATTCACAAAATGGGTTGCCTGTGTGAGATACAGGATTGCAGCGTGTGCAGTCCTGTATGTACATTGTGCTGCACCTTCAACCCTGTAAGAGTAGGGACGCTTTTTGTGGGAAAGTTGGAGTATTGTCATGATTGGGTAGGTCTTATCGAATTACTCTCACAAAATCGGTGTATACATCCACTATAAAGATTTGGAGTGATGTTACAGCATGATTCCTTTGGCTCTATCTTTGATTTTTTTGCTCCATCAGTTCATCAGTTTGCAAGCTCATAAAATGATGTTTCTGTTTCCAAATACGCCCCTTTCTCAGGATCTAACCTCTGCGTTGACAAGGAAGATAACTCTGAAGACGCCTCTCATTTCATCTCCCATGGATACAGTCACAGAGTCATCCATGGCCATCGCCATGGCAGTGAGTGCTACCACAATACAGCCTATCATACTTCATACATCATGGTTCACTCAGTCTAGTGCGATGCAAGCGCTTCCATTCTGCCCCACAGACCTGTTGTCTGATAATGATGTACTGTGACAAGTACACAGTAACATTTCCCTTAGCATGTCTTGGTGAGTTTGTGAATGTTATTTTATCAGTTAATGTTGGTTTGTTCTGCTGTCTCTGATTGGCTGGTTTATATGTGTTTCAGTTGATGGGCGGGATTGGAATAATCCACCATAACTGCACTGCTGAGTTCCAGGCCAACGAGGTGCGCAAAGTCAAGGTAAGATGGAGGTAGTCAACAAAAACAACAACTTACAACAGAAATACAGAACCCCAGATGGTCCTCCTTCAGAATAAGATGTTATTTGCTTTGAAGAAAAAACTCATCACAATCCCCTAACCATACCACATTTGTGGTTTTGTTGTCAGAAATTTGAGCAGGGCTTCATCACAGACCCGGTGGTGATGAGTCCCCGTCACACGGTGGGGGATGTGTTTGAGGCCAAGGTGCGCCATGGCTTCTCTGGGATCCCCGTTACAGAGACGGGCAAGATGGGCAGCAAGCTGGTCGGCATCATCACCTCCAGAGATATAGACTTCCTCTCTGAGAAGGACCACGACAGACCCCTGGAGGAGGTGTGTGTATTTATTGTGTGTGTTATATGGCCATGTGTTTATAAGCATATGTGCATCCTAACCTTTGAAGCAAATACATGATGCCATATCCAAGATTATTCATTTTATGGTGATATTATAAACTTAATAGTGATAGTGATATATAAAGTTCACTGTTTGAAACAATTTCACCTCTGTTTGATCCAGGCAATGACAAAAAGGGAAGATTTAGTTGTCGCACCAGCTGGTGTCACGCTAAAAGAGGCTAATGATATACTGCAACGCAGCAAAAAAGGTAAATCTGTCAAGGAGGTCATGCTACTGTAAGCATGCTACTGTATGCAAGCAGGAAACAACAGGAAAACATAAAAAAAGGAGGTCAAGGACAACTGATATAAGATTATTACTTAAAAACAAGTCTATCAAAATTAGATGTTCTTTTCCTTCTTCTTTCAGACTGACATTCTGACTCTCTTTACCTTCTCTCTGTCAGGTAAGCTCCCCATAGTGAATGACAGTGATGAGCTGGTGGCCATCATTGCCAGGACTGACCTGAAGAAGAACAGAGATTACCCCCTGGCCTCCAAGGACTCCCGCAAACAGCTGCTGTGTGGAGCTGCCATCGGCACCAGGGAGGACGACAAGTACAGACTGGACCTCCTCATGCAGGCCGGGGTGGATGTGGTAGTCCTGGTGGGTTTTCACTGTGGTATGGTTAACACTGCAAAAAAGGTCCATCTTAACAAGTCATCTAGTCTCATATTCAACCTTCAAATCTTATTTTTCTTAAATCAAGAGAAGAATTCTGCCAATGGGGTGAGATAACTTGTTTCCAATGCGGTTTCACTTGTTTCAAGAATTTTCTAGAAACAAATGTTAATATCTTGAAACAAGTCAGTAAAAGGCAGATCACTGCAATACATATCAAGAAAATTACAATTTATTCTATTCTTTAATTTATAAAATTTGATTTGCATTGGAAACAAGTTAAATTATCTAACCCCATTGGCAGATTTTTTCACTTGTTTTAAATTATGATTTTAGGACTCAATAATAGACTAACTGACTTGTTAAAATGGAGATTTTTTGCAGTGAAGCTTTAGGCTGTGATTAGATTCTATTATAATAACACATCTGCAACTCCCTGCACTAGCCAGAATGAGTTAGGATGGATGTAATGGTTTTTGGTGTGTCTGTATGATTCTAGAAAATGGGGAGTGTAATCATTATTGTATTAACTACAGCAGCCTGTCTCTCACTGAAACTGTCTCACATCTGGATACTTGAATTGCAGGACTCCTCCCAAGGAAACTCGGTGTATCAAATCAATATGATAAATTACATCAAACAGAAATACCCTGAACTCCAGGTAGTCGGGGGAAACGGTGAGCTCATATCCTTTCCTCAACTCTCTCTCTCTTCTGCATTTGTGCTGTGAAAACTCCCATCCTAACCGTTTCTTCCTTGTTTGACTCTTTTGTGTGTCTCTGTCTCTCTCTAGTGGTGACGGCAGCTCAGGCTAAGAACCTGATAGACGCTGGAGTGGATGCCCTAAGGGTGGGAATGGGCTGCGGCTCCATCTGTATCACCCAGGAAGGTATGATGAAGAGAAAAACCTTTCCTCTTGCCACCCATATATTTTTTAATTAATTCTTATTAATTCTGGGATCATTTAAGATAATGACTGCATAGGGGACCAACAAACAAAACAGCAAACTGGTTTTACTGGTTTGACACATAGTATTATGCTCTTGTATCTCAGTGATGGCGTGTGGACGGCCCCAAGGTACGTCGGTGTACAAGGTGGCAGAGTACGCCCGGCGTTTTGGCGTGCCGGTCATCGCTGACGGAGGCATTCAGACTGTCGGACATGTGGTGAAAGCTCTGGCCCTGGGAGCCTCCACAGGTAGGAAAATCTATTCTTCTGTTTTCCCAAAGTCTTACATTTTAGTCATTTTGGTCATGTAGTTTTCCACAGTGATTTACAGGGGTTCACTGCCTTGTTCAAGTACACTTCAACAGCACACATGGGCTGTTGCAGGGATCGAACCTGCAATCTTTCAGTTACAGGACAGTCTCCCTAACCGCTACACCTCTCTTATTGCAGTATTTTTCCAAAACGAAAGCCGTTTTTGCATCTTTTTTTTCCAGCCCTTTCTTTGCCTTTCTGCCCTTGCTTACGTCATCCCTTCACATTACCTTTGTCTTGTCTTCGACCTCTGACCTTTCTACCCTCAGTGATGATGGGGTCATTGCTCGCGGCAACCACCGAAGCTCCAGGAGAGTACTTCTTTTCGGATGGCGTGCGTCTGAAGAAGTACCGGGGCATGGGCTCCTTGGACGCCATGGAGAAAAACAACAGCAGTCAGAAACGCTACTTCAGGTAGAGAGGGAGAAACAGGGAGGATGGTGGGATTTATATATGCAATCGTATATAAATGATCTGATTATGGCATATTTATCTCTTACTTGTGTGTGTGTGTGTGTGTGTGTGTGTGTGTGTGTGTGTGTGTCCAGTGAGGGAGATAAGGTGAAGGTGGCTCAGGGTGTTTCAGGCTCAGTACAAGATAAAGGCTCCATCCATAAGTTTGTTCCTTACCTCATTGCTGGTATCCAACATGGCTGTCAGGACATAGGAGCCAAGAGTCTGTCCATACTGCGGTAAGCGTGTGTGTTTAACTGTGTGTGTACTGTGTGTGTGTGTGTGTGTGTAAGAGCTTTGGTCTAGCATGATCTGTGTGTCTTTGTCCCAGGTCTATGATGTACTCTGGAGAGCTGAAGTTTGAGAAGAGGACCATGTCTGCTCAGGTGGAGGGGGGAGTCCACGGCCTCCACTCGTAAGTCTGACCCCCGACCCCTGACCCCTGACCCCTGGCTTCTGTTGACCTCTTACCCCCATCTGTGATTCCTCTCCTCACTTTGTGCTCCTCTTTCCTTTGACTGCTCTTGTTGTGTCCTTGTGTTCCTGTCTGTGTTTATATGGGTGTTGTCTACTGCTCCTGTCTAATTTATCTGCATAGAGTGTCGTTTGGTGACGGTGGGGGCTCAGTGGAGTCTGTCATCATCTGTGTTGCCTCCCTCTCTGAACATGAGACAGTTACTGTATAACAAGTGAGGCACTTGCAATGTCTTGTGTGTCTAGACTGCACTTCTATTCAGTCCCTTTGTCGGAAACCTCTCACTGTCAAATGTGATTTAATGTCATTTATCTGTGGTTAGCAGCATCAAATTGTCTTCTCTCTTCCTTTTCTTACTCATGCTCTCATGTTAGATATTCTTTTCTGCCATGTAAGTACATCCATCCTGTCATCACACCTCCATCCTCTTCTTTCATCCATTCATCTCCGTCCAACATTTGTTTTTAATGTGAAATCACATGGCACATGAATTGCTGACAGTTTTTTTTTTCTTTTCCAATTGTAGTTATGAGAAGCGGCTTTACTGAGGCAGGAGGGAGAGGAAACACTCGATCAGCACCTAATGTCCCGACGCCAGCGGCTACCAGCAGATACACCGGACGCATGTGATCAAACTACTAACAGGACGCCATTGTAACCGTACAATGTCACCACTCTAAAATCTGACTCTGCTCCTCTTTCTCTTCCTCTCTTCTTCTTGTTTGTCTCATCTCCTTCGAGGATAAATGTTAGAACACACTTTAATCTGGAGACTAAAGTTCAAAGATCAGATGTGCAGGGTCATAGAAGAGAGTCACATGAATGCACGCTACATGAAATCTTTCTTTCTCCCACTGTTCAAGGTGTAGTGGGGGTTATGTATTTGTCTAGGTGAGCTAAGACAACACAGGGCAGTTTAGCCTTGGCTGAAACTGCTCTGCTGATCCCTTTCTAAGTAACATGGGCGGCCGAGCAAACATATGTCATTAAACACTTTAGCACCAGCTTACCACTGCTGAGCTAATAAGAGGCGTGTCTCCCTGTTGGCTCTGAGTTGCACCCTGATGGGGGAGAACATACAGGGAGACCTTGCAGGGGTACAGCCCAATCTTTTCATATTCTGCATATTTTACATATTGAATAAAATATATTATTTGCAGGAATCCAGACAGCTACAGCCTTGGGCATCATTTTAAATTTATGTTTAACAATTGTCTTTTTCTCAGAAAAGGAAAGTGAAAGAAATAAAGTTAAATAGCTTCTGGCAACGCTGCAGCTCTCTGCCGATGTTCAAAGCTAACCTTGAATTATTTGTACTCTTGATCACATCTTCCTAGCCTGCCAGCTTGTGCATAAGGCTCCTCAGTGTAGTACAATTACTGTATGTTCTCACTGGCTTCTCTGTGGTGTCTCAGCATTGGATTTCCCCCAGTACCTGGTTACTTTTCTAGTTTAGGCAAATTCAATGTCAGTGTTTCAAATGGGTGAAAAATTCGGTTACATGATGGAAATGTGTGTCTGTTGAAAAGGACGCTGTGGGTGCACCCTGTAAATCTTGATGGCTTAGCTTGCATGTCACTTCTGTATTGTAATCCGTATCTCAGCTGTATTTTATGGTGAGATCTGTGCATGTGCTAGTGCAGAGGGGACTAAAGCTAAGCATAAGCCTTAACTCAAATATACACATATGTGACCAGAGCGCCTTAAAGGGGAAATCAAGTGTAATCATATTCTGGATTTACTTAATTTAGAGTAGAAAACACTCAGAATTAGTTTGATGACAGGATGATTGTGTGCTGTAAAAATAAGTTGATACAGTTATGTTGTATTACAACAGAGTATCCACAACCAAGTATAGTATACATAGTATAAAGTATATTTTGGATAATTCTTTGGTTTTACCTTTCACTTTTAAATGTAAATGTATAAAAATTACAAATGGTTCCACCTCGATCTTCCATAATCCCACTTTGTAGAGATGCATCATTATTAACATGGCTATAGACTGTACATAATACATAAGATATTATAGTTTTTTTTCTTGTTTTCAGGCTCAGTATTTGAGAAGTTAAATGGTGAGTCAATGGAGTAGAGCTGTGGTGTCAGTGGAGTAGGTAGTCACTTGACTGATTGACCAGGCTCGATTTATTGGTCTGTAGAGTTGTAGTCAACAAGATGTTTTTGGTTAATCAATTTTTAATGTGATTTGCATGATTTCCTGGGAAGGTATAAACACCTTATATTAAAGCAATATTTACATACACTGGTCTTTGATAAACATTGGCTCTTAAGAGGTCATTTTGCAGTAATGTCATGTGGGCAATTTTACAATATTGCTACTTAAATGGACTATTTCATTGGTTGACAAAAGTATTTGACAGTTACATAATAATTTCTTAGTTGGGGGTTGACCTAGAAATTGTCTCCTTCCAACATCCACCTTACGGCTTCAAAATTACATTAGCTGTAAATATTGTTGGATGAATTGGAATAAAGATAATTTTAACATGGGCTTTTATTTTAACATTTTTGTTAACCGTAACAAAAACCGTTTGTAAAACCGTAAATGCTTGCTGGTGATCCTGAATCCTATGTGTAGGTGACTTTTTCTCATTCCAAATCAAACCAACAGAGGGCAGTATAGTCCACATTTACCCACTACAATATTCACCTCACTCCAGTTATCTCCTCTCTCAAAAATGCCTTTATGAGTCAAAATAGAAGCCACTGCAATCAGACTGTCACTTCAGTTCTATCCCCAAAATCAGATTTTGATATTTCCTCATGTTGTTTACCACTGTAGATGGAAATGTGTCTTGTACATTATTTTGGCAATGGGATAATACAATCCTAAATCACAATCATATTTACAACTCTGTATATGTGACATATTTTCTGTTTTCACTATTCATGTATGCAAGTAAATTCTGTAAAAAACAAACAAACAAAAAAAACAAACACACAAAAAAACAATATACATGCAGAATGTGGATTACTGACCCAAGTACTCTTGACCATCTCCTTTGTACAAACTGAAGGATACTGTCAATATTTGACTGCTGGTGGTCAGGTGGGGAGACATTTTGAAATGAGCACAAAGATTCATGATTAAAAAACATCTGGGGTGCATAGATAGAAAATGTATAATACAACTTTGTTTTAGCCCATATTGTTTGTCTCTAAGCCACTGAGGAGTGTGCTCCTTTATATTCCTTTCATAATCTCCTGGAGCTTCACTCAGCAGGATCGCCTCAAATATCAAAATGTTCAGCTTGAAAAATATACAAGTATTAACACTGCTGCTTGAGACCATTTTTTGATAGGATTTATATTCTTTAAGCAATAATCATCCTCCTTGACGTTCATGACCGTCTCACTCAGATGAGCATTTACTTAAATGTTACCCAGCAGGTAGCAATAAGCATTGATGAGCCTAAAAACAGAAATATTACTGCAGAGAGGAAAGCATAATGAAGACTCTGAAAACAGTGTGATGATAATGAAGTCAGCTTTGAAATCTCATTTTGAATGTTGTGTATAATGTACAGTATTAAAAATTACGAGTTGGTTTTGCATTGTGTATCAATAAATATCACTGTCCATTCAGTTTGTACTTTACATTAGTTCAGTTAATTATTCTCATCTGTATATCTAGTATGATGTACATTTAATTTCTCCCTCTGAAGTTTATCTGCATCTACTATTTTCTGTATTTTTACAATGCTATGTTCATTCCAACCAGAACTGGACCTTTACAGCCTCCTACAGTTCAATGGTGTCACTGCAAACACTCAGAGCATCAATTTGTCTGCAGACGCTGATAAACTCTGCCTGTACGGCCAGATCCTGTTCCAGCTGTTTGCTTTCACTCAGGTGTTCAGTCCCTGCCAGCCGGCCAAATCCCTGGCTGTCCTGGGAGGCTAAGCTCAGGGTTCGGTAACGCCTGTGGTAAGGCAGGTGGGGGATTGCCCGTGGAAGACTGCTCTGGGCAAAGTTTTGCCCTTTGTTGGCCCAGGGATGAGAGCGCATCTTCCCCGTCTCCCTGGAACTGCAGCACAGGCCCTGGGATGAGCTACTCAGGGAAGTTTGGCACAATGAGCCAGAGTTACTCCCCTTCCAACTCCACTGCTCCGGAGATGATGGAGACTTGAGAGAGCCATGTGCCTGGGAGGGTCTTGAGTTGGACAGGGGGTTCTCTTGATCCATGTCTCCACAGGAAGAGGTTCGGTAAAGGACAGTCTCCACGGAGCTGGGGCCTTGCTGTGAGGTACCTTGGCTAGGAGAGCTCAAGGAAAGGCTGGAAGAGGCGTGGAGTGGCCTTGGCAGACCAAAGAGACTGTGGGAGAACAGAGCTTCACTGAACAGGGCCTGGTCGATGCTGCGGGACAGGTCTATGGGAGATGGGGGGCGCAGGTCCGCAGTAGAGTCAGTGTCCAGACCCAGGCTATCCAGTGAGGACTCAACCCCACTTTTAGCCTTATGTGGTGGACTAGGGGGTGTAGGCAGTGGGAGAAAAGAGATCCGGGTTTGGATGGGACGGGGGGCAGACTCTAGTCCATTTCGAGGGGGGTCCACCATTGAGCAAAGAGGAAGAGCCTCTGACTGTCCCTTAGTGATGACCTCACAGACCACCAGCTTTTCCTGCTTGCCCTGGGACCAGGAATAGTGAGAGGGTAGGCCAGGAGAATTTACTTCTTCCTCTGAGGGCAGCGTTGGCCCTCTTGAGGGGGAGCCGCAGGATAGACGGGACCAGGATCCTGGCCGGGGATGAGCGATAGTCCTGATGGAGGAGTTTGTGTGACAGAATAGAGGCTGTGCGGCAATGAGTGACAGGCCCAGACACACCCCCACCTCACAGAGCCTGCAGCCTACCTGGTAGCCCCACCAGGGCCAGGGCTGGAAGCCATAACCATTGACCCCACCCAGACCAAGGGTGTGCAGGATCCCATAGAGCTGTAGCCCTCCGCACCCTAACAAACACAGCGAAGCCCCTACTCCGGCACCTGCTGCCCTGCCCCAGTCCTCCACCTTGGCAAACGGGCAACTTGCAGGTCGCATCACCTCAGGGGATCCTCCGCTCTCTCCGTTGTCATTCAGCCTGTAGATGTGTTTGGTGTCGGCTCGTATGAAGCAGTAGAAGATGAGGTAGGAGCATGAGAGGAAGATGGAGAGGCACACAAACAGGCCCTGAGGGAAAAGGAGGAGAAGGGCAGGGAGGCTGTGTAGGAGCTGGAGTAGGCCGACACACCCCAGAGAGACCCCAAAGTGTAGCAGGGACATACAGAGTAATAGGCAGGGTCTGGGCATGGCTGAGAAGGAGGTGGAAAGGGAGAGTGGGAGAGACAGACGCGTGCGTGAGCGCAGGGAAAGAAGGACGAAGGCCAGGGAGAAGGCTGAGATCAAGCAGGGGAAGGGCAGCTCAGAGAGGAGGAGAGAGCCCAGAGGGGGAAGACGGTCTTGGTGACTATAGGCATCGTAAAGCAGACAGAAAGCTCGGATCCCCGCAAATGCCAGGAGGAACAGGTGCAGCAGGGTGAAGCAGGGGCCTCCTGGGGGGCAACGCAGGGGCAGGCCTAACAAGCAGACAACAGAGATTAGGCCAAACACAGTGAAGACAGATCCCAGGCCATAGATGTGTGCTTCCCAGGCCAATCCCCATGTAGCAAGAGCAGAGTTCCAGTCACAATACAGAGGGACGAAGAGGGGCGGGCTGAAGGCCAGAGAGGGGTGCAGGGATTCGTTGGATGTGAAATCATCTGGGTAGATGGGAGTCCAGGACTGGTTTGAGATTTTGCAGGGTGTGGCACTAGGTTCCGGGGTACAGTCTGGGAGAGAGAGTGCACCACTGGTCTTTGAGCCCTGCCGCTCCTCCTCTGGGGATCCATCTGTAAAACAAATACCGTAGATTGTCAACAATCAAAAGACAGAATTTAAAATACTAAACTATTAATCCTGTTCCTTTTAATGGGCTAAAAATGCAGAAAAGAATATACCTAAAGAGTGAGTTTGATGCTCACTGAATAGTTTAAGACTTACTAAGATCTTTGAGATGTTGTATCATCTTTCATTATTAATGTTTTCAAACATTTGATAAGAAAATATATGTATTTTAAAAAGGTTTTATGCTTTTTTTGTGGTGCAAACTGCGGACAGAATGGACAGAATTTGCTATTGTGTATACTGATGTTGAAGCATGACATTTCTATTTAAGGCACACATAACCTTATTACAGGACATTCTTGGTCTTGTGTTGTCTATTATCAATTATGATAATGATGACATTGATTTACCTTTTCAAAACAACTGAAGAATCTTAAGAATAAATGTAGGTCAAAGTATATTGTCTATGCCAACAAACTTAGTATACTGTATAAAAAGAGAGTGAGGGAGAATCTGCAGTGTGTGAAATGTGTGTTAATCCATAATAAAACAGAGCAGGCTTGTAACTGGGAATCTCTAACTGGGTCACAGAGAGTGAGAGCAGGAGCAAGTGAGTGTGTGTGTGTGGGTGGGTGGGTGTGTGTCCATGAGAGAGAGAGAGAGAGAGAGATAGAGATGTGTGTAGATTAGCTAGTATTGACCTCATTGCTGCTCTCATTTTGTGTGACTATTAATAAGCATGGTCAAGTAGTGCTTTGCTATCAGTAATGTTGCATCATTTTTAAAAAGGAATAGTAGAAGCAGTTAATGCGTAACCTCCATATGTGACTGCGATTGTGTAACCAATAAATAATGTAGGCATCTTATTCTCAAGGTGGAAAGACATCCAGAGTAATAACACAGCTGCTGTATAGAACCAAAATCAAATCAGGGAACCTACTGGTTAAAAATGGAATCTGCCCTATTTCTGGTCTCCCAGTGGTAGAAGTGGTTGTGTCAATGCTGCAACCGTAAACAAAGTGTTTCTTAAACTATAGGTTAAGACTAAAAAGATTAAAAAGGTAGCTCTGTTCGTGGGTCGATCTGCAGTACAACGCCTTGTGACAAAAGTACCAGCGGTTTTTAATGAGCTTTGGTGTCAATCGCAAAGTTATTCATCTGAATTTGGGTCCTGGGCTAAAAAACTGTGTTAGAGCCTTAGGTCTGAACCCTGCCTGCACCAGACCACCATGGTACTAAATGTGCAGGCAGCCAGAGCTGGTTGACATTTTTAACACAGTTCTGTCAGTCTCCCCCATGCTCATGGACACAACACATCATTTGCTTTGACAAGTGTCTGTATGCATGTGTGTGTGTGTGTGTGTGTGTGTGTATACAGTATGCAGGTGTGTGTATGTGCGTCATGTTATCCAATGGTCCAGTCCACCAGTCCTTGGAACCAATAGTCTTTGCATGGTAGCTAATGCACATGGACTGCAATGGGAATGCAATGTTTATTTTCTACATTAAAAGAGAGAATGGAGGATTAAGTGGGAGAATACACAATAAAAGGATTGAGAGACAAAGATAGGGGAGAGAGGCATAGAGGAGAGCGAGAGAGATATTTGGGAGGAGAACGAAAGCTTAGGGGAGTGAAGTGATGCAAACCACTCTGTGAATGTAAAACAACTGTGTTTGCCAGCAGAATACATATCACAAACACTGCAGTGACACATTGACTTGGAGTCTTGCAGTTTTTTTTATAAACAGAATTAAAGCTAAACTCTAATTCTGAATCAAATAAAACACTGCCAACGAAACCAGAATTCTAGCATTCATAACAACAAAGTGAACATCAACAACAACAACAAAGTGTTATTAGTGTAGCGTTTGTGAAATTATGGATTCTCCAAACCAAGGAAAATTCATGGGACTCTTACCTTTGTCTGCCTCTGTGCCAACAGCTCCTCTATGTATCATATGATCTGTAAAATCATATAACCCATCTACAGTGTCTTCCATTAGGTCAGTCCCCTCCTGTATCTTTCCCTGTGGGGTAACAGAGGGGCCTGTAGTCCATCCCCAACTGCCAGTGGCTAGTGGAGGAGTAGGGTGCTCATGACTGGGCCCAGGTCCAGTAGACAGCGCTGGAGAGGTGTCCAAGTCTGGACTGTCTGATGGAAGGGGGCCAAACTGAAGAACAGGTAATTGGCTATCATTAGTCTCCTTGGCTGGGGAAGTTGGCTGATTCTCTCCAGTCTGTGTAGGGTGCGGTGTAGCACCATACGTGTCCCAGGTACTGCCCTCCGCTGGCCCATACTGAAGTGCTTGTTCCTGGGTAGTTTTTGGTGATACACCTGCTAATGAAGACCCTATTAGTGTGGCATTCTCCTTGGAAGTAGCAACCTCTGTAGCACTGTCTGTGGGACTGGATGTCATGAACCATTTTTCACTAGGATACAAAAGAGACATCTCCGTACCCTCCTGTATATCAGCATATTCCCCGATGACCCCTTGCCTGTCAGTTTCGTCAGGTGATGGTAAGGGCCAACTCAAAGGCAGAGCCAGGAAGTCAGTCATCTTGGGTACAAACACAGGATGCACAGGTGCTGAACTGGGTCTGTGAGGGCTCTGGGGGGGCGGTGTGAGATGCTGCGCCACTGTGTCAGTGTCTGGCTGTGGGGTTTCCTTGACATTTTCTCCGGTTAAGGCTACGACATGAAGCGAGAGAGGCAAGGAGAGGGAGAGGAGAAGATAGAGATTCCACAAAGAGAGCATGGTGGGGGTCTTGTGCGCTCCTCTGTCACATGCTGTAGGTTGTGAGGGGATTGTCCAATCACATGGCTGACGTATCTGTGACCTCAGGTCTCAGGAGATCTCATGCTTAACGCACCTGGAGAATAAATCATGTTCAAGTCACAATCAGCACAACCACAATCAAACATATTGTTATAAATTGCTGGCATCTCTATGTGGGATGAGGACAAAAATGTACTGTAGAATAAACATTCCATTGAGGTCATTACTGAATTTTCTTTAAAAAAATGTGTCATGCTTTCCTTTACTCTTTACCCTAGACCAAAGTCCAATTTCACACACACACACACACACACACACACACACACACGCACACACACACACACATACACACATCACAAACATAAGAGTACACAGTCACATAAATAAAAAAAGCACCCAAAGACACACAAGAGTAGAAAAGCAGAGTCTTACGCTTCTTGCTTCTCTCTTCCCTCCAGTCCGTCTCGTTTTGGCGCTCTCACCTCATCAATAGCCCACTCTGCTGCAGCCTCTCTCAAGTTTAAACACATATGCTGCTCTGTGTTGCTGCATGCCTGCAGTCTCTCTGCGTAGCACTCTGTGTCCTTTCATACTCACTGTGCGGTGCCCCTCTTCTCTCCATCAGACAGCCGACACATGGGACAGACCCCACCTCCTCCAAACAACCCCCACTGTCCCACACTCTGCCGCTGCACAGATCCGCCAGTGAGTTTTCCCGTTTGTCTGCTTGCGGGATCCCATTCTACTGCTGTGGCATCGCATGAATCACACTCAGTATCATCTCTTTCATATTTGCATAGGAACTCCTTTCATGATTGCCTCCCTATTGCTCTTTTTCTTTCACCCACACACACACATACATTCTCTCTGATATGTGTGATGTGTGATGTGTGATGTATGATGTGATGTGCGATATGGATGCAGGGTTCTTGTGGTTACATCTCACTGGGGAAATTGATTATTGGAGTTGGCAGTTTTATGGGATGGCAGCCAGAGTAGGACAAAAATGGGGTACTACACAGACCCACATACACAGTGGAGAGGGGGGGAGAAGAGAAGAGAAGAGAAGAGAAGAGAAGAGAAGAGCAGAGAAGAGAAGAGAAGAGAGGAAAAGAGAAGAGAAGATAAGAGAAGGGAAAGGAAGGGAAGAAAAGAGCATAAATATGTCATAGGGAAGAAGGCTCAGGCTCATCAACCAGCAGGCAGGCAGGCAGTACCCTGCACTAAACTAACGAACAGATCAATATATGGTATTGAGTGTAATTTACAGCTGGTGCTGTGCCCTGCCTCCCTTTCAAAGTAAATATCAAACCAGTAGCTCATTTTGCAATGTGCCAGAACATGATGTTGAATCCAAAAAACAATTCAGAATGTTCTCTTTGAACAGAATATATCAAATATTGTTATAGGCATAATGCAACTCACTGTAAATTTAAATGCATATGTGCATGTGTAATGCATAATGCATGATAGTGGTTACTACTTGTCCATGTGTACATACCTCTGATGTTAGAGTGGATGCACTGTTTCAGTGAGGAATTGCTGACCTAAAGTCCTTGATTGCCATTCACATGACCCAGCAGCCATGTCAATTATGGTGGCTAAAGGCTGTGACAGCAGCGATCACTCTTTGACGACGCTGTGTTACTCGCTCTCTTTATTATCCTCCTTCCAATGTTATCAGGTTGCTCAGATGTTTTTTGTTTTTTTTTACCCAGTGGGGGAAATCCAGCAGCCTCATGGCCTAATTCAATTCCCTTGGATGCTTCTAAAATAGACACTGATCCACATACCTTCAGATGCATTTAGAGTCACAGCAGAGTCTGAAGCACAGTCTCATGTTATGTGCTTGTAAACTCTTCAGTACCCACTGCTGAGTTAGAAGTCATGAAGCCAGGAATATTATTGCAAGCATTGTGTCAAATTGGATACACTACTATCTAAAGAAAAAATAACAAAAAAAAAACAGTGCACAGCATCATATTACCCCCCCCCCCCCCCCATTTTTCAAATACATATTTATAATATTAAAACATGACAGTGTACACTAATTATGAAGACACTAAATCTGCCGCAGCATGTCCAGTCTAATGTGTGGCTCTGACAGCAATGCATTAGCTTCAGGGCAATAATGAATGGAGTGGTTTACCAACAGTCTCCTAAATCTCATCTGGCCTGTGCATTGTGCATCAGTTCCTGCTCACAGGGTAAAAATGCCTCCGCTCATCATTCATTCACATCAGCACAGATGAAGGAAGAGAGAGGAGGCCATTTCAGACTATTTAGACAGTCAATAGTGAAGATAGGAACTTCCCGAGGGGCGTGATCAACCCGCTGTCCGATGAGGACACAGGAAAGCACCAACCCAGCCGTAACTAAGGGGACTGGAAAGGAACAATGGCAGGCCAAACATATGAGCTCAGTGAGGGACAGGGCCAAATTATTGCCGCCTCACACTTGCTATCCAAAGTCATTGGGCAACTGGTCTCTGTTTACACAAGTCATCCTCCAACAAGACAGAGTCAGCAGGGACTGGGGTCCAGCTGGAAATGTGGACAGTCAGGACAAGACACAGAAACAAGGCTGCACAACTTAGCAAACAGGGGCACAGTGTCAAAAACAAAGACAAGACAAAGACTTGCTAGGGCAAGGGGAGGGGTGGAGTGGGGGTAAAGTTATATAAGCAAACTAATAATGTGATGAGCCAACTAAGCTCATATGGCCATGTTAGGAAAGCCTATTAAATTATATTAAACATAACTTTTTTGAGCCACCTTTTCCCTTGTTACACCTCTTATGTGTGTGTGTGTGTGTGTGTGTGTGTCTGCCTGTTTCTGTTTTTAATGGAAACTGCTCCATCTACAGCATGTTTATTGTCAACAATGTTAGGTACAAGTTAAACCCTGAGGAAATATGTTTCTTTGCTGGACAAATAAACACATGATTAAAATGTAATAAACAAAAATACACTAGCAAGCAAACAAATAAAGTGCCTGCTCCGGGGACCTGAGATAATCTATCCATGCTTCCATGGAGCAACAACCAGCATAAGTGAGCCAGCACAGAGCCAGATCAGAGGGATGCAAACTAGTGGTGCCTTGGCATGGCTGAAAAACATAAACACGTTTATGTAGCATTGAGACTTTCACAACTATTTCTTTATTATAGTCTTTTTTTAGTTGCGATTTCTCTCTCTCTCTTTCTCTCTCTCTCTCTCTCTCTCGCTCTCAATAAATGAAGAAATAAATAAATAAATATTTGATTATATTCGATTCATTTGATCATTTTAAAAACATTTATTTTTTAAATAATATTTTATGATGTGTGTATGAGTGTAAATCCCCAGGCTGCACTCCAGGTCGGTGGGTGGCAGTAATGCGCCCTTTTACATTGTGTGCCAACCGCCATAAATAAATACAAGAAGAAGAAGAAGAAGAAAGCAGGCGAAAGGTCGATTCATCACCAACCGGTTTTGTTTACAGATATCTTCACTCACTGTCAACAATGTGCTCGAGGATTTAAAGACCATCTGCATCTCTGACAAGAACGAACACTGGCCGCAATAAAGTAACAGCAGGTTTGTAGCAGGTTAACGATGGGTTGGCCAAGCGTACAGCGACTAGTGGCCAAGGAAACTGGCTTTTCAGCGTTTGACATTGTCTTAAGACGGTTTTTTTTTTAAAGTTTTTAAGCGTATGCTGTAATTGTCTTCTAAAGTAATTATCTTCGTTTGCTACATGGCTGAGCACGTCAAGGACAGGCTTTAAAAGTTTCGTCCGCCGTCTGAGAAGATTTTTGTTGTCAGTCTCTACTGTAGGTGGGAGGATAACTAAATCTCTCTTCAGAATAGTCATATATTTTGTCGTTGGCTACGGAAAATTCCGTTGTCACCAGGGACGTGCAGAGAGTTCTTCAGGTGCTCAAATGAAAAAAGGGGCATCTACAGTGTCAGTCTGTGGAAGAATCTCTGTGTTTTAGGAGTGCAGCGATGCGGTGTTGTTATATCCCTTTACTTTACTCATCTGTTATATTTGCTTTCATCTCTTGTCTTTCTGTCTCACTGTCCTCTTCTTTCTCCCCCTCAACTCTCTGCATTTCTGTCTGCCTGTGCTAAAAAAAAAAATAAAATAAAAAATACTCAATTATCTTATTATATTTCTATCATAATAGTACAAGCTGAAGACTCTAAACAAAATGTAACAATCTTTATTGGATAGATATTGGATAAATCTATTTTTTTCCTTGCATGATGAAGCTAAGTTAGCCCTGCCACCGTCTGACTCCCCAGTCTGCCTCTCACCTGTTGTCTTGAGTCCCATAGCTGCCTTCTGCTTTACTTTCTCTTTTACTTTCGCCCTTCTTGCTTTTGAGGGCGTCTTGCAGCCACTCACTATATAATATGTAAAATGAAAAAATACGGGGGGGGGGGGGGGGGGACGTCCACATGTGAGAAGGACAGAGAAAGGGGCAATACACTGTGCAAACAATTCATTTGTGTTTTGCAGTTGCTCAAATACTTTCGCTCGTATCGCTACAATTTATTAACTATTCGGAAAATGCCTAAAATAAAATAATAAATTTAGATCAGAAGGGGCATCTTGTTCAATTAAGGGAAAAGGGGCAGGTGCCCAAGCACCCATAGCCCCCCTCTCTGCACGTGCCTGGTTGTCACCGTAGTTACCTGGCCGGTCTTCTTTGGTCGACGCCTGTAAAACATCAAGAGCGAGCTAGACATCCCAACAGATGTAGGCGGGTCGAAGAGTCAAATGACAAGGCAACTAGTTATCATAACTCAGAGTGCTTTGACTAATGCTAACATTGATCTCAATTCTGCCAGATGTTTTAGCATGGACAAACTGGGGATAATTTTTGCACCTGGTGTCATTCAGCTCTGTATTCTCCTTGTTTTTTCCTTTTCTGCAGATCCTCTCACCAGTGCCTTGCCCCCAGTGGGTCTGTAGGTGTCACTATGCTGGCCCGGGCAGCCATCATCAGCAGAGGCATTACTACGCAGCGCCTCAGTAAGAACATCACTCTCTACCTGAATGAGGCAGCACCTGCCAGCTCAGAACATCAGACCCCAGCCCCTGTACACACCAAACCCCTTCTGCTGATGCTGCCATGGCTGGGTTCACGGCCCCAAGCTGTGTCCAAGTATTGTGAAATCTATTTCCGCACTGGCTTTGATGTGCTCATGGTGGAGAGTGAGGTAAGGAGAGCATAAATCTGAGGCTGCACAAATCACCAGATCAAAACTGATATTGGGGACTGGAGACTTTTTTTTTAGTTTAAGACATGTATATAGCTGGATTATTCAGTGGTTGTCTTGAATGCATCAGCCAATCAGCCACTTCTGGTAAATAAACTTTGGAAAATTAACTAACCTTTAGCTTAAATATTTTGTTATTTTGATACTGACAGACTATATATTTTTTATTATGAGTTATATATTATATGCTAACGCTGCCATTTCTCCCTTACTTTTTAACCCATTTTCCCAGCTGTGGATGCTCTGCCATTAAGTTAGCTATTAGATGTAGTGAACTACTGAAACATTTGAAAGTGAGATAATTCTCTATTTTACTTCACTCTCTGTTAGCATATCTGATCATGTGAGTGAAATGGGAGTTTGCCTGTTCATGTCATACGATGCAAACTGAGTAGTTCTTATTAAAAGTAGAATCAGAGAACCACAATTCAAACTGTGATAAGATCCAAGCATAGACAAGGCCGGCTCAGCCACAAAAAGAACTAGTCCTCCTACAATTAGCTCAGTAGGTCAAAATGAAGCCTGTGGCAATACAAAGCCAGTATGTGTGTGTGGGGATGCATGTAAATGTGGCCATGCTCATGTGGGTGTAGGGCTGACATATTTTACTAGAAAATGTTCATAATATTCCGATTTTTATGTTAACAGTTATGGATTTGTCACAGTTAATTACTGTATCTGTGGATTTTGGCTTTTTGGCATTTTTGAACATGGTTTTGCATCTTTATTATACGGCACTTGCGTTCATGATCATCTAGCTTCACTGAGGCTTGCATTAGAGGATCAACGCACCGTGCTCTACGCACCTCTAAGCTGCTTGACTTCAAGTCTTTCACGTCACGTCGACAAGCAAAAAGGAGAGCAGTCCTTCATCCTTTTCTTTGTCTTTCTTACGCCAGGTGAAAGAGTTCCTGTGGCCACGCTGGGGGCTGGAATATGGAGAGAGGATACTGGAGGTGCTCCAGAGTGAGCACTTTGTGTCACGCCCACTGCTTGTGCATGCCTTCTCTGTTGGTGGCTACACATTTGCCCAGCTGCTGGTGCACGTGTCCCAGGACACGGAGAAATACCAGGGGCTCACACAGAGGATCAGAGGCCATGTCTATGATAGCTTGGTGGTGGGCTCACTAGAGAAGATGGCTATAGGTTGGTTAAATGATTGACATGATTTCACACATTCAGTTATTTCACTTTATAAAGTATTAAATATGCACCATCATGCTGACTGGATTCAAAATGATTCTATATTCTTGCATGAAATGCTGAATCCAATTAGGAGTGAATGATTTGTCTTATGGTAAGTGTGATTCTTCTCCTCTCTGCCCAGGTCTAGGTAAGACTGTATTTCCTAACTGGGAGAAACTGGTGAAACGAGTCAGCCTGGCATACTTTGGAATCTTCAAACAGCAAACGGTGGATTACTTTAACACGAGCATCGATGTGTTCCGTAACACTCCTGTCACTGCGCCTGCACTGTTCTTCTTTTGCGAGAACGATCCGATGAGCGACCCGCGAGCTATGGAGGAGCTGATCGACTTGTGGCGGGAACGTGGGATGGACGTCACGGCAAAGAAGTGGGATGATTCAACACATGCGGGTCACATGAAGAAGCACCCGCAAGAGTATCTGAGCACCCTGGATACGTTCCTCCAGACCCTCAGCATCACCCCTCTGAAGGCCAAGATGTGACGTCCCTCACTGACAAGTTCGATACAGCAAAATTAGCTGGGTCTTGCTCATTTTACTGTATGTGTAAATAAAAATAGAATAATAATGCACTAAGGTAGCAGTGGCAATTATCTGTGGAAAAACACATTTAATAATATTTTTAAATTAATCATCTGTGACTTACATGTCCGTTTTGTTACTCTCTATAGCTAATTAATACAACTTTTGCATTTGCATTTACATTTGCTGTCAGATAGGTCTTTCCAGGGAAAAATCAATGACCACTTAACACCAAAGATGTTGCCAAAAGGAAAAACAAGGAACTTGAGGATTAACGCTTTAACTATACGACATAGTTAACATGCTAAACTGGATTTTACACGATGTGCTAAGTGAATAATCTATTCTGATTTTCCTCTTTTTTACTTCCTCTAAAAATGGCCTTATCTTGATTATTTGGAGAAAACAAAAATCCTCATTCTTTTATGTGTCACTCACAGGAATATTTGTTACATGTATTGTTGAGGCGCTGCTGAGCCCTTCACTCCGAACTGTTGTTTGCTTGTAATGTGAGTCATCTATGAAATTAAGATTATTGAATTGTTGCTTTCACTAAGTCGCTCTGGATGGGAACGTAGACTAAATGCCTTAAAAGTCATACATAATGTAAACAGAATATTTAAGTTGCACATTTAAAGTTTTCAGATTGGCACTTCTACAGTTAACACTCAGGGAAATGAATCCTGGCATGTCACATGTACAACTAGCCAGCACTCGTTATTGAATGTGTCTTTTGATGGAAGTACACTGCAACTTGTCATCCTTACATGGAGGCATGAAATATTATAGATGAATAGATCAGTATCAGTGTGGTAATTTTAGTTTATAGGGTTATAGGTGTAAACTATCCAAATCAGATCATCCCTAGGTACATTTTGTGACAAGGGTTAGGGTTAGTTAGGGTGTCTTTCTACCAGGTCTATGCTATATTTCAATGTTTGTATTTCAATGTTACTCAAAACAAGTAATGTTGTTGTTTTACTTGTTACTCAGTGGGAGCTGTAATTTGTTACACCATTCATTAGGCTACAACATGTTTCTGTTACACACCCAAAATTGACGATTACATCGTCTCTTACCTTCAAAAATTGGGATAACTCGGTTACCTCTCTGGTGCTCTTCTCCTGTGAATGATCAGCCGAACCAAATAGTTTGTTGATGTAGCAATGTTCTTGTCATCCTTTTGTTCAGTAAAATCAAAGCAATGGGAATACTTGCACTCAGAGAGAGTAAACTCTTCTGCCATTTCTGATCTATGCAGGCTTACTGTGGGAAAGTGTCAACTGAATGTTGAAATAGGCTGAGATAGTTTTTGGATAATTCTACTTCAATTTGATGTTTAGAGGTTGTGATAACAAAAGTAACAACTTTTTTTTTAAACTGAAATATTATTACTGAAATTTACATAATTTGTTACACTAGTCATTAAAGGGAAAAGTAGTACTATTATTATAAGGCCTTACTGACTAATTCATTACCAAACACAAACAAAACACCATATGATGCTCCAGAATCTCCAATACTGGTTGAGTTCATGGCATAATATAATAATATGTATCAAGCATCTTACAGTATGACCCAACTTGTGATGAAGAGCTGCACTTGTGTTGTATTCATGTACTCTTGTGACTGAGACAGCCATGGAAAATGCTGTGCAATTATGATTTTTTGCTTATTACACCATACACAGACAACCTGTGCCTTAAAGGAATAGTTCACCCAAAAATGAAAATTCTGTCATCATCTACTCACCCTCATGCCAAATGAAACACAGGTGAAATTTGTTAGTCCATATAACACACAGGGAGGTTGCCAGCCTATTTTGTAACTTGAACATTTCCTAGATTTAATAATCTTTGTACTTAATATGCACACAGAATTTTGTCAAAACATTTGTCAGCCTTGTGTGTTGTTTTGAATTAAAAGTGATGGTAACTTGATGTGGTGCAATATGTGTTTTCCCCCAGGGCCATTTATAGAAAATTCATCATTTGAAATGTTAAGTATGTTTTAAAAAATGTTTCTAGCTTCGGGGCACTCATGAGTATTATAGGGTAAAAACTATAAATGCCCACAAAAACGAATGTCATGAGGGTATCATGTGATTGCTTGGAAAGTATACAATGTAAAGCTAAAGGATTTGGATGGAATATGAAGAAGAACATCACCTAAATGAGCTAGATCATGTACAGTATAGTATGGGGCAATGCTCATCCATGGTTACTTCCAGTTTCCAAGGTGGATCTACAGCTGATAGAGAAAAAGAGAGTGGAATGGGAATAGATAACATTGGATACTTATAACCATGTGAAGATACATTTATATAAGTATATGACCATTTATACTGATGGATTTAAATCAATCAGACTTTATTTGTATAGCACATTTCATGCATGCGAATGCAGCTTAAAGCGCTTCACAACCCAAATGAAATGTGGAACGGATCCTACTAATGGGCGAAATATGGAAATATAAGCCAATAAATAAATAAATAGAATGATGTTTGTGTAAAGCTCTGGTACAGTAGGTGGCGGTATGCACCTTTATCGCTGGATGCGTCCGTCAGAAATTTAGAGAAGAAGAAAAAAAAAATCGAATGGCTCGATGACGACTTCCGCTGAATGCTGAAGATGGCTGCCCCCACATGTAAACATGCGACAATCTAACTTGGTCGTGATGTTGAAGTTAAACAGTTTTTAAAACATGTATTCGTCTCACTATAGGTTGAGATTCTGATATTGAATATTAAGAAACGAACTGCGAAGACAATACTGTTAACAAGTTACGCTTTAGCTTGTGAGTTCATTATTGTTTCCGAGCCGATAAGCCTAACATTAGCTAGGCAGCGAAGTTTGTGAGCCATGCCAGCGATCACTGTGTTCGTCCGCTCTCTGCCGACGTCGGCTTCAAATCAACGTCTTGAGGAGATTTTCTCCGAAATTGGTCCTGTAAAGCAATGCTTCGTGGTCAACGAGAAAGGTGAGAAGTGAGAACCGTAATCATTCAGCCGCAGAAAACAGCTTGTACAATATCAACTAATATGTGTGTTGCTTAACGTAGTTTACTGGAGATGGAGCACGCAGGGCGACACAGGCTTATTAATACAGAGCAGAGCTATTGAGGCATCTTAATGAATGGTTGCTGTGGCAACAGAAATCACTGATTAATATTGACATACTTGTCCATACACCCAGGCACAGACAAATGTCGCGGATTTGGCTATGTCACCTATGCCATGGAGGAGGACGCACAGCGCGCCATGAAAGAAGTAAAAGAATACGACGGACAGAGGATATCGCTGTCAGTGGCCAAGAGGAAAGTAAATGACAAAAAGAAAACAGGTGTGTATGAATGCATGTCCAGAAACCCCATAAGACTAGTGAATGGGAGAAGTCTTGATAACTAATCATAGGTCCCTGTCGTGGCTCTGTCTTCCATTTAGCACCGAAGGAGCCCACTCCAGCTCCAGCACCAGCTCCAGCTCCAGCTCCAGCTCCAGCTCCAGCTCCAGCACCAAAGGGAAATGTGAAGGAAGCGAAAGGAATCCGGAAAAACATGCTGAAAGCCAGACTCATCATCAGGAATCTCAGTTTTAAGGTGCAAAATGTAACAATTAAGAAGCAACCGTTCACCCATTCTCTGAATTTGACTTAATAATATTGTCACAATTACTTACTTGCTGCCAAGGTGGCATGGTGTAGGCTATAGCTCTTTACTTGACCTGTAGTGCATTACAGTTTGTGTTGTGTCACAGTGCTCCGAGGAGGATCTGAAGCAAACATTTGCCAAGTTTGGAACAGTCCTCGAGGCCAAAATCCCCCTCAAACCGGGTAAAAATGAACAACACATCTTTTGAAACAATGGTTTGAATTGTCAGTGGATGTAAAAGTGAGCAAAGGATTATCATGTCCTCTGAGTAAGTTGATTGTTTCCTTTCTACATTTACTTTATTTTGCCCATTCTTTGTACAGACGGGAAGATGCGAGGATTTGCGTTTGTCCTGTTTAAGAACGTGTCTGAGGCAGGGAGAGCGCTGAACGCTACCAACCTGAAGGAGATCAAAGGTTAGTGAGTGAGACACTTCTACTGATATTGTATTAGTAAGACTGTTACTAATACATAATACAATATTATAACTGTTCACTGTTGAAAAAAGAACAGTTTTTATAGGGCAGTTTTGATCTGCTTTGATCCTTCCTTTTCACTCGAGCATTTTCTTAAATGAACACACTACATTATGTTTGTTTGTATGTGTGTATGTAGGCTATATGTGTTTTTATGTGTATGTATGCATGGATGTTTCTGTTTATTTGCACATTTCTGCTGTTTTATTCTGTTTTTATGTAAAGCACTTTGAACTGCTTTTGTATGAGATGGTGCTATACAAATAAATTTGAATTGAATTGAATTGAATTGATGAGTGTTTGAATTGTTCATTCACAGGTCGACAGGTGGCAGTTGACTGGGCAGTGCCGAAGGACAAGTTTGTTGCCACACAACCATCTTCCAGTGCAGGTAATGGCAGTGTTGTACATCTGCAAGAGTAAACAACAGTATCTCTTTTTTTATCCCCAACAGAAAATGCTTTTTAATAGCCTTGTGGACATTTGACAATATGTATACATCAAGATGCAGATTAGGGCTGCAGCTATCGATTATTTTAGTAATCGAGTATTCTACCGATTATTCCATCGATTAATTGAGTAATCGGATAAGAAATACTTTTGCTTTATTAAAGAGCAATAGTAAATATACAAAAGAGAAAAGCTGTCCGCACGAAGCTGTCCATACGACACTGTGATTTACTGAAAACGAGGTGAAATAATAATTATTATTGATATTTATTACTAGGCCTAAATATCATACAAGTTCATAAGACTGGCTAATGTACATTTATTTGCTATGTTGAAGGGTTGCCCTACACCTGCTGACCCTACTCACTGCAATCAAACTAAACTGAATATACCTGCTGTATTGGACTGGTGCATTTTAGGCTCCAATTGCTACTTACACCACCTGATATTTTGCTTTCTGGGGTATTTTATGCATCACTGTGAGGGGAGTAGGTGTGTGTGTGTGTGTGTGTGTGTGTGTGTGTGTGTGTGTATGTGTGTGTGACTATCATAATAATAACATGAATGAAGCTCAGGCTTTCACAAATTGACTGCAGCATTTTATTTTCTGTGGTTATTTTCTTGAGCAAAACTTAGCTAACTTAGGGACATCATAACTAGCCACCATATTGATTTACGTTCTTAACTAGTCATTACATATAGCCATAATTAACGTGCATTCTTTACTAGCCTTCATCTCATCCCGTTTTAATATTAAGTGCTGACTCCGCCCCCCCGGCCAGTTTCGGCGTACGCCGGTAGCAATTACAAGTGGACCCTATCCTACAGTCCCTGCTCTCAGCGGAGGGAAGGAGCTACACTGTGTGGGAAGCGCTGTGACCGTCAGACCTCTCTGGATTAGACAAGCAAGTAGAGAAAACCAGCATCAGCCGAACCAATTTATTGCCAAATGCTTTGGGATTCAACACATTAACATTGCTTCCCATGGTCAGAAAAAGTCGGCAGATTTGTCGCTAGTCGCTTTTGAGAAATAAAGTCGCCAGGGGGGTCTGAAAAGTCGCTAAGTCTAGCGACAAAGTCGCCAAGTTGGCAACACTGGATCCGAAACTTTGGACACTTTCTGTCGTTTTCTCTGGCCTGTCTCTTCTCTTCGCCCCTCGCTATTTTCTCTCTCTTTCTCCAGCGCGTTGTGCAACAGTAATAATCATCCGTGCGAAACACTGAGCGTGTATATAGTTATATGGATTAAACGAAGCTTCGATGCAAAGAATTTGCATCGATGATTTTTAGTAATCGAGTTACTCGAGTTTCTCGAGGAATCGTTTCAGCCCTAATGCAGATCATTACAATTAACTTTTTTTTTTTTACATCATAGGACCTAAGAAGACAGAGGAGGCAACTGCAAAACAAACGCACACAGAAAGTGACTCTGAGGAAGAGGAAGGAGAAAAGAAACAAGCAGCAGCACCGCCTCAGAAGAAAAAGTACAAATCTCAAATTAGTATACACCAGTTATCATGTGTCTGTTGAAACAACATGCGTTGTTTGAAACGATGAAAAACAATTTTGTGCCAATCCTATCCACAGGGTCAGTTCTAAACCAGCTGTGCAGCAGGTGGAGGAGTCCCAGTTGGAAGATGAAGATGACGATGATGGTGAAGAACAAGACAGTGAGGAGGATGATGATGAAGATGAAGATGAAGAAGAAGGCGAAGATGAAGAGGAGGATGCTGTGTCCCAGGAGGCAGAAGACGATGACAAGAGTAGCTTTGAATCAGACGATGATGATCTTGATGAGGACGATGAGGATGATGATGATGATGATGATGATGATGATGATGAATTAGGTATAATTCTCTGCTTGTTTTTTTTTTATATATGTATTTTTGCATGAAATGCACTTGAAAAATTCATTTTTTCTTGCATAAGGATTTTCTTTACACAGCTGGCTTCACTGCTTTCTCTCTCCAGAGCGTAAGAAAACCCCAAGGAAACCTCTCCCTTCAGATGTAAAAGAGGGCAAAACGGTCTTCATCAGGTTGGCAGTTCTCTTCTCACTTTATTCTTAAACCTGCTGTCATTCACCTTACTCTGCCCTCTTCCACTCCTCTTAACTCGTCATCCTTTCATCCTCAACCTGTTTCCTAGCATTCACAGATCTTGTTTGTGCCTCTGGCTGATTTAGGAACCTGTCCTTTGACACTGAGGAAGAAGGCCTTGAGGAGATTCTTCTGAAGTACGGGGAACTCAACTACATCAAGATTGTTCTCCACCCAGACACAGACCACTCAAAAGGTCAGTCAGCGGTGCTTTGAGTCAAACTTTTGTCTCTCTCTTGTTTTCAGAAAACAGGTTGACCAACAATCTCTGGGTTTGTTATTTTGCCAGGTTGTGCATTTGCCCAGTTTAAGAGTAAAGAGGCTGCAGACAAATGCATTGCTGCAGCGCAGGATGAGGCAGAGGTAAGATGCACCATGATTAACATGAATTCTTACTTAAAATCATTGATTAGAAATATTCCAATATATCTGTAATTTATATGTACACGTATACTGTCCTCTTGGCTCATATCTGTTGTCCTGTTACATACAATGAGTTCATGTTGCTTACTAAGTTGTAACGTTGGGTGTTCGATTCAGAGCGGCGGTATCCGTGTAGATGGTAGAAAGCTGGTGATCGTGGCAGCAGTAAGCAGGGAGGATGCTGCCAAGCTGAAGGACAACAAGGTGAAAGTAGAATCGGGCACCAGGAACCTGTACTTGGCCAGGGAGGGATGTGAGTAAACACAACACTTTCTCTCCTCTCCTCCCACTTCACTACCTATTACATTCTTTCACTCACTTATATTCACCTCTCTCAATCCTCTCCAGCGACCATACTCTCCCCCCTGCTGACACTTTGTTACACTCAAAATTGTTTTGAAAATAGAAAAAAATGATATATTTATATGGATTTAATGCAAATAAGATCCTGCACTAACAGAGGGTAGTAAATATGCCATTTTTCCAGCAATCACGAAAAGAATGCAATGCATGTGGTGGCTACCTGATGTAAATGGCTCACATTTTTGCCTCAGAAAAATACACTGAAGCTGCCTTGCTAGCCAGGCAAGAGTTAATCCTCAAGTTAATCGCAATACCATGATTCATTTGCAAGGTCATGTCTCAGTTCCCAGAAGTCCAATTGGCTGATGTCCTTTTTACAGTATTTACACTGCTGCAGATCAGCAGACTGTCAATCAGAAAACCCCTTGACCGCCACTTGAATTGCCTCTGAGTCCTTCCTTTTGTATTTCATTCTCTTCCTGACTGCGTCACCTTCTCTTAGTGATCCGTACCGGAACCAAAGCTGCAGAGGGCGTGCCTGAAGCAGACATGGCCAAGAGAGTCAGAGTGAGTTCCTTCTACGCTTTGTATTCCACAATAGTTAGCTTTCCAATCACCAACACTTGGAGGACTCTTGTATTGACTCTTCTATCTTGTGTTGCTTACTTCCCTCAGTTTGAAGAAGTAAAGAGGACCAAGCTTCGGGACATAAATGTGTTTGTGTCAAAGACCCGATTGTGCGTCCACAACCTGCCCAAGTCAGTGGACAATAAAAAACTAAAAGCCCTCTGCCTTCAAGCAGTAAAAGGAAGCAAAGGAGTCCACATTACTGAGGTGAGGAACAATACGGCTCACTGCTAGACATTTCATTAACGACATCAATCTCCTGCCCATAACAGCTTTGTTAAACATGCCTGGAAATAGTTTTGTCCAAGTGGCATTAGGCCATCATAGAATTAAAGACATCTATCTCTTTGCCCACTAGGGGGTGCTGTTGAGTTGCCATGCTAGTTCATGCAGTATGTGTCCCCCGGTTTCCCTCTTTAGTGTAGGGTGATGTACGACAGGAAGCCGGAGAAGGGCCAGGCGTTGGGACAGTCACTGGGTTATGGCTTTGTCCAGTTCCGGGATCACGAGCACGCTCTCAGTGCGCTTCGTCACCTCAACAACAACCCTGACATCTTCGGCTCGCTCAAGGTAGGTTTCTGCAATCGACTGTTTCAGTACTGTGGTCATCCGTGGGGTAAATGTGTCAAGGACATGTTTATTTTCCCTGCTGTTATGTTTATTTATCCTTGAAAGTTTTAGACCTTAGATTCTATATTGGTGGGTGTCTGTGTGTGGTATGTATTTGGTTTGGCAGACTGTGTTATTTAATTAACATTTACTTATTTCCTTTCTTGGTTAATCAGCAATCATGTGTTACTGAAGCATCTCTGCATTTTATGTCATTCTGCAGAGGCCTATTGTTGAGTTCTCCCTGGAGGATGGAAGGAAACTCAAAATAAAAGAACTACGCCAACAAAAAAATAAGGTGCGACACTTACAACTTGTAACTTCTATTCATTCTGAAAAATGCTATATTCTAAATGGAAAGCATTCTTGTGTGCATGTTTCTTCCAGGAGTTTTTCAGAAATAGACCTTTAAAAGGTGGAGCGAAGCCTGGAACACCTGGAGATGCAACGGGCCTGAAGAGAGGTGGACCTAAAACACCGTCAGAGCAGACAAGGAAGGATAGAGGTATGAAAATGATTTTGTTCTTTCCATTCCCTTTCTTTTAGTTTATTGCCAATATTAGGAACACATTAGGCAGTTGGACATCACACTAGGCTTTGACCGATATGGTTGATAACAATAGCAATATTCCTTTGATTGTAGCTGCTGATAGCTGCTATTTTGTGCCAATTTTCAATATTTATGACCATTTTTATGCCCAAAAAAATCTGCAGTATTGAGTGTTTCCCCCAGAATTTTATTCATGGCAGGGCAGAAAAGCAAACAGTATTTAGACCATGGGAGGCTAAAACTCTCCATTGAGACCCAGGATATTACTATTATTAATAATGGTAATAATAATGCATACAAACTTAGGTGAAGTCCAATGAAAATGTTGCATTAGAATCAATTAATTTTAGGGGCTTCCCTTAGACAACCATTATAATATTGATCAATTATACAAAGCACCCTTTGAAAACAGGCTGGTATCAGATACATAAGTGTGCTGTATCAGCACACTTGTGTATCTGTCTTATCTGTCTGTCTTTTACTGTGCCCCCATCATACTTAACCGTTAACAAAATATAATGGGAAAAACATACTGTACTCTGACAGTATGGCACACTAGTGCAGTGGAAAAAGCATATTGGTGTCGTCATACCATTGGCTGTAACAATGAATTTAATTTGAAGTCCAGAGGCATTTGTTTCTAGTTAGCATTGTTCTTCTCTTCTTACTCCTCTACTTCTCTCTTTCCTCTCTGTGTGTGTATCAGCTTTTCCTCAGAACCAGAAGCAAGGCAGATACTTCTCTGGCTTCCAGACAAACCCTGAGGTGGAACACGTAGACCTGGAAGATGGAAAGAAACGGAAGAAGGTTCTGCCCTTTCCCTCCCACCGGGGACCCAAGATCAGGTACTCTATTGGTGCTATTATTACTTTTACTAGTCTCCTGCATTACTCATGCATTACTGTCTGCTATGCATTGCATATCACTTAGTGCTTAAGCAGTTAAACCCACAATCCAAAATTAATTTGACCATCTACATTTTGAGGATATTCATATGTAATCTATAACAATTTGACCTGCACACACAACAAACACATTATAGATTGTGAATTCTTGTCTTGTGCAGAATGCGTGATAAAGGAAAGCAACTTGCCCCGCCACCCAAGAAGGCCCGGGCCGGACCCAGCAGGAAAGAGCGACAGGGACGACAGATGATGGAAAAATCCACACAGCCCAGAACCCAGGTACACAATGTAATCTGTTTTTATCTTTTAATTTGGAAAATAGAAATGCAAGAAAGATAATAGACCTCTATACTTTTAACCAAAGGATGGATAATGAAACGTCCCTTCATGAATATTGATATGCATGGAGATGTGCGGAGGTAGGAGCAAGATGAAAAAGAGAAATTAGTTTGAGTATCACCATGTTGAGTGGCAGCATGTCACAGCTGCAGCTCTGAGAGCCGGACCCTTTGTAAAACTAAAAACAAAAATGGTGGAAGCTGTGCTCAGTGTCACTGGCGGGGGCGAGGGGACACTGGAGCTCTCTCCTCCTGACGGATGTCTCACCTCAATAATGGGAAACCCTAATTAGTGGCATTGTGCCAGAAAAAGAGGGTGACACCGATATGGCATTAGAGGAAGATGAGACTGCTGCAGGTGACCCAGGTATCCTAAATGTGGCTTTTGTTTTTGGAAAGAGTGAACCTAACCACATATCATGAGGGATGTGATTTTGTTTTTGTTTTTTTCCCACAGGATTTCAGGTTGTTTTTTTTACCCACACAGGGTTTCTGTTTGTTTCTAATTGTTATTTCCTGCTCTCTCCCCATCACTTCTGACTCTTTAGCGTTGTCCTTACTACATCCCTGATCATATAGTGCAAAGGAGACACAAGTCCTAGGAAGCCCAGACATTAATGGAAAACTAAAAAAAAATCAAATAAAGCGGGCAGGTGTTGCACATTCTGGTAATTACATTACCAGAGGTGAAGCCAAGTGCTGTTTGCATACTACTGCTTCTGCTAGCTTTTGCCAACTTGGCCTGATATAAAGGTACAAAAATGGACTGGACCAAAGCGAAACACAAAACTGTTTAACTGTTTTAACAATTTTACAGTTTTACCGAAGGCACAGCACATCCATGCATTACCCATTTGTGTAGTCAATATAAAATTTGATGCTTTGGCGACACCAAGTGAAATTACATTGGAATTACAACAACACAAGTAAGGACTTGACAAGATCAAAAGCAATAGAAATATTAATTTAAAATGGTGGTTACACTTTGTCAGCTCTGTTTCAGAAATATAGGCATATTGGCCAGGCATTTCTGGAAAAAAACAACTCCTCTCAGCCAATCGGAAGTAATCAAGTATTCATCAGAGCTGTTGTGTTTTTTTTTTAGTAAAAAATACATAAAAAACAAGCAATCCCAAGGTTTACTCTTATATCAGTGATTTCTTAAAATTGATTCACATCACCAGATGCAATACCTGTGAATATTTCTTATAGGAAAATGTTATTATGTGCCGCCACATTAATAATAGACACAGGCCATCTGAGTACAGGGTGCAGCTGACTGGATAGCATTGCTACCAGCCTCTCTTTATGCCTGTTATGAATTATTTCCATTTCACAGTCTGTTGATAGTGGAGACAGACAAATATCGACAAGGCAACAAAGCTAACATCATCATGTAACTGATAACAGATGGATAAAATGGATATTTAGATTTGGGTTACTGACAATATTAAAATGTGTTGTTTGGATAGGAATCTACAAGTGGGAGATGATTGTGTACCTCACTAGTGTTTTTCCAACTTAGCTCTGCCAGTCCAACTTGGTTTGTTTTTTGTTTGAAGCGGCACCACTGCATGCAAATTTTTATGAAAGTACTTTGTTGTTAACGGTATATAATATGAACCACATCAGAGCTGCCCTGTTATACTACTCTGTCTTTGTTTTCCAGAAGGTTAAAGCAACAAAGAGGCATTTCAGGAGCAGAGAGGAAGACCGCTTCGACAGCCTGGTGGAGCAATACAAGAGGAAACTGATGGCTAACAGCGACAAGACTACCACTATGAAAAGAAACAAGTGGTTCAACAGTTAACTCTGTGTGTGTGTGTGTGTGTGTGTGCGTGTACGTCTGTGTGTGTGTCTGATAATTAAGAGTTAAGTGCTAAGCAGTATGCAGGTTTTACAATAAGTACACAGAGTAAAACAGAATTTGTGGTCGTTAGGGCTTATATTGTACGACTGCTAGAATAAAGGCCCACTAAATTGAACATGTTAATTTTTTTAGAATAAATGGAAGTTGTATGAGGGTTCTATTAAATTAACATCCATTTTGTGTTCATTAGTATTTGATGCCCATTCTAAACCGTACTTACCATCAGTATCTTCATTAGACTTCTTGATTAAAATTCTCGAATCCATGCTCATATTGTTTCAATTCATACTGTGTTTTATTTCACTGAAACAAACCAAATAATGTCAGAATTCCATGTAACACATTGGATAGTCCAATGCTGATACTCAACTAACTATCAGGTAGATGTTCAACAAAGTGTTACTTGCCTAATTGGTGCATCTCCACAGACTATGAAACCCTAACCCTGACCCCATTTTTAAACCTAAACCCAACCCTTACCTGACTCTATTTCTATCATTAACCCAAACCCTAAGATTCACCTAGACATTGAATATCTATAGACTACTTTTCACACAATTCTTAGTATCACTTAAAACTTTTCAGTCACATTGTAGTTGCTTTATAACGATATAACGATCACTTTAAGTTGAGTATCAACCGTGGACTATCCAAATGAAGTGTGACCGAATGCCATTGTTTTCGTTCATGTAAATGGGTGTTTTTTTAATTATTTTTTATTAAATGATATCGAAACACTTGGATTTGTTTTCGATTGTTAGTCTTTACATTTGTATATTAAATGTAAATTTATTGCAGGATTTACAGATGTGTATGTGAGTCATTTCATTGCACTATAGTTGCCATTGCATGGGCTTTTCTCAGAAAAAAATAACATGATAAGTTAATGATAAACTGATGACATTGGAAAAACACCTCCCACACATGAACCGTGAATGTGCCAGAGCATCATTGTCCGTCAAGAGACGGACACCCACAATGACGTTATACATTAACTTGGACTACGTGTCGCATTTCCTGTAGCCTTCACCCCATTCCCCTGTTTCTCCCACTCATTACACTACATCACTGATACACGTGTATATTACAAAAAAATACTTTATTTTAGTTAAATAGGCTTGTATACATACTTTTTATCCAATGATTACAAAAACATTTTCCACTGTACAAAAATATGCAATATAAATAGAATGGACATCAACAGTATTCTGTTGTAGAGAGGCTGATGATATTGCACTGATAAAGACTGAAGATCACACTGTGCCTTTGCTCTTTCCTTCTCTAACAGTTTTCTAACAGTTCTCAAAAACGTCTGCTTTTCTTGGCATGTTTTACCTGGCTTTCAGGAATCTCTGAGGATGACGTCACTGCTCATAGTGACATTCGCTCTGGCTACAGACAAGCTTACTCAGCTGATTCAGCCTCATGAGTGAATGAATATGGGTATCCTGACAGCACAGTGCTCTTTGTTCCCAAAACACCGGTGTCATATTGCCAGTCTATCAGCATCTGATAAATCTTTTGCCGTGCAAAGCATAGATCAATTTGCATGTAAACATTCCTATTGAAAGTAGGCTACACATTCGCTGCAAACATTCTTATGAAAAGGCCATGTTTGTTAAAAAATACATTTTCTGCTAAATATATAAATAAATATATAATATAAATATGTCAAGGACAAAGAAGATATTGCTCGAAAATACATTGCAAAATGTTCAAAATGGCCAATGGTGGGATGCTAAGTCAAATTGCAAATTCTTTTTGCTTCACAAACTTGATTAAGTTTAGCCACTGACCCAGACATGATTGACAAATCTTGTCCCAAACTCAACAACTGAAAAACACCATTGTTCCTGATCCCAGTGGATCAGCAAGTCTCAAGACGGTCCAGGTTCTTCAGCAGCTGATTGAGGAACTCCCTCAGTCCCATGAGAGCCTCGATGCTCACGGTGTGAATATATTGTTTTCGACTCTGCAGCTCCGCCAGCCGCCCCTGCATGGGGGGCTTCGGCCGCGGCTCGCTGCAGTGCCCCTGCCTCCAGTGGTCCAGGTATCCCCTCAACGAAGACACCTCCTGCTTCAGCTGGGGGAGCCCGTCAAGGGTTTCAGAGAGCAGGCTCTCGTAGCCCTGCAGAACCATCACTATGGAGGAAAGGCCATCTAGATTATCTGCAGGGGAGCTGATAGTCAGGCCAGCAGGGACCTGCAGCAAGAGAGAGAGAGAAAATGATTCATTCCAACACATGAACTTGTGTGAACACGTCTGATTTTTTGCAGAGTATGTTACAGTAAATATATCTATTACCTGGAAGTCTCTGTCTATCCTCCACACCAGCTGTCCAACATTAAATTTGATTTTGGTCCTCATGTTCACTGCTTCCCCTGACAGAGAAGCTGCTGAGCCTACATTGAAAATCTGCAGCAGGGAAAACAGGAGGAGGGCCAGTGTGTAGTCCATATTTGTAGTATGCCCAGGATGCACAGCACAAAAGCACTGGTATTCCTAGGAGAAAGATGATACGGGACATGTTTAGAGATCAAGTCATGCGGGTAAGTGTTCTCCTGTTGCTGACAGTTCTCCATCTTTATCTAACTTTCTTTTTTCTTAAATATTTTAACTCTAAATGTGTCAACTCACTAAGGCAGCAGGCACAAGTTTGTTTCTGGATGTCACCATTTTGTACACCTCAGCTTCCTTCCAGTAATTTCCACAGTATATTTGTTTATGCTAGTCAATATTTGGAAAAGGGATACCATGTGAATTTCTGACTGTGTAATCGGTACAAAGATCACTGATTTTGTTATTCGCCGCCCCTGCTCGCCCAGATTCTGATACATGCTCTGCAAAAACTGGGCTAAAGGTTCTTGTACTCCTACTAGATTTTAGATAATAAATATAATATAAGATTATATTTGTGTGAGATCTGCTGGAGCTACAAGACAATCTAAAACCAGACAAGGAAAACAATACCTAATCCGCAACACCTGCCGCTTACATGCTACACAACTCTTACAAATAACTCCAAACATTCCAACATGCACAATTAAAACAAATTGATGTGGTCAGAGAAAAGTCATTTGAAGTTAGACGTTAGAAATGGAGAAAGAGAAAGCGCGATAGTGAAGATGGTGAGGTAATTGTGAGATGGTGAAACAGAGATGGAAGGTTAAAGCTCAGAGTAAAGGAGATGGAGATGGAGACAAGAGATGGAGAGGAGAGTGGACCTTACCTTGGCCGATCTCTGTGTGTATGCCACTGTTAGGCTCCATCAGGGTATCTTATAGTGGAGGGCTGTTGACTCATCTCTTACTCACCTCTCTCTGACCCCCCGTTCCCCCTCATCCACCCCCTCACAAACCTCTCCCTCTCCCCATCTCATACCCCCAATCCCTTGGTATTACAGGGCAGGGGGGAGGCAAGTTGAAAACACGGTACACTTTGGTGACTACCAGCCTGACATATTCTGCTCACCGGACGGAAACACACACACATACACACACACAGACACACAACTCACACAAGTTATTTTATGAGCTTTGTGAAGTGGTTTTGTGCATGTGATTCAAGAACAACGTAATAAAAAAAAAAACCCAACAATTTTGTTATCGTTGAATATTCACTTTACTAGGGAAGCTGACTAAGAATTGGGTCTTTTTCACAAAGGGGTTAGGAATAGTTGGAGGAGGAAAGAGAGTGACACACTTTTTCACCTGGCCTGCCTAATTCAACCAAAGCCCTACCGGAGTCTAGTATCAGTGGCCACGGAGTAACTTAACTAGGGATTAAGTGTGTAGCTCCAAGGCATTTCAACAATAATTTGTGAAAGTGCGGAGAGCACTGCATTTTGACATGGCACATCCAGATTTGCACAACACATCCAAGCAGCACATCCAGCTTCCTCTGTACACATTCAGGGTACCACTATCCCACAGCTTACAAATAATAATTATAATAAATATGTTTCTCATTCTTTGAGAGCAAAAATATAATAGTTTCCAGCTTGACTGAAGCAATAATCTACTGCATCCCCAAACTGACACCCCCTCATGTCCACTGACCTCTCTGTAAACATTACTTAATACTTACCAGGTGTATAAACATTTTTTTTTCATGTATTTATATCTTTGGTTCTGTCATTTAACATCATTGATTCCGAGTTTTTAAGTTTATTTGGGCTGATCTTTGCTGGGACATTCATTTATTATATGACCTGGGATGTTGTCACTATCGCTCCTACTTATTCTCTGCAGGGTGTTCCAGTGTTGGGACATTACTTTTAGCTATCTCATAGGGTGTCACTTATTTGGTGAGTTTGTGTGTGTGTGTGTGTGTGTGTGTGTTTTAGGCAGAGCGAGAGAGAGAAGGACAGACAGACAGACAGACAGACACACAGACACACAGACAGACAGACAGACAGACAGACTGACAGGGAGTTGTGCATCTGGAGCCAGCAACATCACTGCTCATCATGACTCTATTGTCCTGAAGTGGGACCACCCGTTTGGGGATGTGTTCCATGCTGCTGTGTTCATATCACAGCACCTCCTCTGTGCCCCTCCTGTTGTGCTGTAATCAAACCCGACCCAGTTGTCACTGCTAATCAACCTCCTCCCCTCTGAGTCATGGTCAAGATGGTTCTTAGTAATGACCAGGCAGCAACTACCACATTAGTACTGCTACTACTAATGTTACCACTACTACTATTGCTACTATCACTACTATTATTACTACTACTATTACTACCATTACTAGTACTACTTCTACTACTACTACTACCACTACTAGTACTACTACTACTACTACTACTACTTCCACTTCTACTACTACTACCACTACTACTACTGTTATCACTACTACTACCACTACTACTACTACCACTACAACTACTACCACTACTACTACTACTACTACTTCCACTTCTACTACTACTACCACTACTACTACTGTTATCACTACTACTACCACTACTACTACTACTACTACTACTACTTCCACTTCTACTACTACTACCACTACTACTACTGTTATCACTACTACTACCACTACAACTACTACCACTACTACTACTACTACTTCCACTACTACTACTGTTATCACTACTACTACCACTACTACTACTACCACTACTATTACTGTTACTATGACTAAATGATTGAGAAATACTTACTGTGTTCTACAGTACTTGATGAGTTAGCGATAAAGTTGCACCACATGACCTAATGGAGGTGGCGATACTCTTTTACTGGATTTGTCTGGCAAAGCCTTTAGCACTGGACGTCACTCGGACCACTCCCCTAAGGCCCCCAGTTCAGGGTGGAGTGCCGGTGGTCCACCAGAAGCTAATTAACCGTTTCTCCTTTTCCTGCCACACACACACACACACACACACACACACACACACACACACATACGACATTTACATCAAGGCAATTGTGTTTTCCCTCATTGGCTTACAGGATCCACTTTTTGCAATAAAAACTCACCTTTTCTGGTTAGGTGTTAAGAGAAAAAGTCAGGAAAAAATGTATTTATTATGAATACTACAATTTTTTTTGTCATCCTTGCTATACCCTAAGACATCACATATCAAAATGTTTAGTTTAATGTACTGCAGCATTGAGGCTTCACCTCCTCTCAGTGAGGATTGCATAATTATATCAGGTAGACACTTTTACTTTCTGTGTATGCCTTATAAGTACTTATGAGTACTGCAAACAAAGACACCTATTACACACTGAATTACAGGCCTTCTGGTTTTGTAGACAGTTTTATAGTGTTTTTACAGTGTCAGACACATTTTCAAACATTCATCACTATTTTATCTGCTTCCGCTTATTTCTCCCAAATTGTTATGATTCAATGCATTTCTGGGAAAAAGTGTTTTGAAATCTTTGTATTTTTCATTTGGAAGTGGCTATTTCTGGAAGCAAGGAGTCTGGTGTTGCTCCTTGGAGAGAGAAGGGGCTGCGCTCAGCATGTTTCCACTGTGTTTCTGAGGCAAAAAAGAGGTTAGAGAGGCTCACACACAACCCTGAGGCTATGTGTGAGAGGGGGCTCTGCAGGCACAGGGAACACAACAGGACCATAATGGTCATTTCTCAGTTTCTCTCCAGGTCACTTACTGTAAATCCTGCATACTGCTGTGTTAAATACCTCACACACACACACACACACACACACACACACACACACACACACACACACTTATGCAAACGTCCACATACACACACAGACACACAGATTACACACACACACACACACACACACACACACACACACACACACATAGGGGCCTCATAAAATGATTAGCACAAAATTGGTGCCAGCCTTTGAGCAGGACAAACAGAAATGTCATAGAAAAACGAGAGATAATTCTGGGAAGGAAAGTGATCAAGTGACAATTTCCCAGTTGCATTTTCAACGGGAATAGTGTGTTATTCACGAAAGCAAAACATGAAAGAATGGAGTGAATAAGATAATTAGATGGATATTTTCCAAGTACTGTTAAACTTCCTTTAGAAGCGTTACTCTCTTGGAGTTTGGGGAGCTATCAGCCAGCAAGAGAGCAAGTTTGATTTCATTTCCTGGCGTCTGGGATGAATAAAAGCTGTCTGTTGCGCCAAATACTTTCATGTCAGTGTTTTTGCCTGCCAGGTCACAATACACTGGAAACATTTTGAAGCAGTTACAGTTACAGTTACAGTTAGGACCAACAGTAGTTTTTATGCTTTTGTTCTTTTTAGCCCATTGTGGAATACATATTGATTTTGTCCTAGTTGCCAATCCCTAAACTTGCTGAAGGAGATATTGCCTTACATACATTGCCGTACATTGCCTTAAAACGATGCATGTGTTTCATCACATTTAGAGGTACTTAATTATAGTTATGTAGTCCCAGGAAAGTCTCAGAAAACATGGTCCTCATGCTCTTGGTTTTTTGGTACTGGTGCTACACAGTTTAATCAAAAAGTTCTAGTCTTGTTTGAGTAGTGGGATCAACAAAAAACATACAAACAATGCTGAAACAAAAGCTTTTCACAAATGAATGACTCAAAAGTGTTTCCTCATAGCCAGACAGGGTAGTTAGGCTAGTTTATGAATCAATTTATTTATCCCGTGTTTCTCAGCATGTACTCATCACTTTCACAAAACGAAGAAGTGCAATTTTGTGGATGCATCAGAAAGCACAATCATGTGATGAGTAGCCCCGTCTGAGACTTCAAACAGCCCAAACCTACTTGAGTTTCCTGGGTCTAGGGGGTTTGTGCTTGGATGTCCTTTGTCCCTGGAATCACAGAGGATCAATCACACCGCGTCCCTCGAGGACCAAGTCACCCCTGGAGTATGACACAAGGAAGGACACTGCAAAGGCCTCATTAATTATTCATGAGGACTCGTGTCACATGACTTATGGGAGCACATGAGTCACATCTTCAGTAGGAGGGTGTCCTACTCCTCTTATCTAATCATTATACGCACACATGCACACACATGCCACCACACCACACACTGAAGACAAAACCATGACGTTTTTGTCTTAACATTAATATCACAATGAGATTAATAGATTCTTAGTAGAAGGGATGCAAGTGCAATATCTTTAAACCAGTAAATGTGGTAGAATAATATCCTGGCCAAAAGCCTAACAAAGTGTTTCTATTATTCCCAGTAGAGCCATATTGAAGGGGCCTTACACAGTATCAGATTACTCTTCCACAGGCAGCATGGAAACCAGGAATTCCACACAGCAGGATTTGTCTGGATGAGTCACAGGAATGACGGGAATTCAGACTGAGTGATTCTGTATGCGCTGCCATTCCGGAAGAGACATTGTTTTCACCCACAGACCCTTGAGTGACGTTTGCTCTATTAAACCTGACTGAAAAGCCTGAATCAGCTTTTTGCGGCGCGTTTCAGGATGTGTCCAAGCTCCATAAAAGTCCAGTCAAAGCAGAAAACAGCATGCTGCCATCTCTTCATTGATTTTGATGTTCAGCAACACTGGTATCACAGGCTCCTTTTTGCATTTGAAAGATAAGATCTATAAAGTTGACCGATAACCACGGATTACGGAAGGGAAAGGGTTAAAACATATTTATGCAAATATATGCAAACTATAAAGCCTGACTTGTTCCGCAAGGTCCAAAATATTTAAGGTTTCATTTCTTGGTTGCTGATGCTCTTTCCCATCAGCGTTTTCTGGGGAAGCTTTTTATTTCAGTGGAATTTGAATAATACATTTGAAATGCACTTACAGTAAGTCCTGCTGCATCCAGTCATATTCCTGTTGTGCAAAAGTTTCAGTCAAGTCCAGGAAATGCACTTACACTAATTTAGTCTTCTTTAGAAACTTCTCTTTTGGATTGTGATTCTAGAAAGTTTTAAATCCCTACGTACAGTAGCTTACGCATAATGACATCAGTATGGATTGAACTACTCTTATCAATCATGCCATGACAAGGCCCAATGAAGAGACTTATCTGACACTGACTCACAATGAAAATATAGATTTGAAATCAAAACCTTCACTTATGACACTCTTGTGCACATTCAGCTGAACACAATGTGCGCATAACAAAATATTAGCCTCATTTTATGCTCAAATAACCCATTAGTTTACTTTAGATGGTCTTTTTTTTATTGTCCAGAATACACTGCAACACACTTTCACTTTGATTTTATATTGCAACATGCTGTGTATGTATTTCAACATACTCCTCCATCTTTTGTGTTGTTATATGGGTCACATGGTATTGATTTGCCGCACCTGTTACTGATTAGAGTTCTATAAATAACATAGCTACTCACTACTCACAATCACCCTGAGGAAGGCATGCGTGCCGAAGTGGTCCTTATTAAAAACACATAAGGAGGTAAAGAGTGTGCGGTTTCCTTTCTTTTATAATGTACTCTTTCAACAAATGTATCAAAATAAACCAGAAAATACCGGAGGGATGCACTGTATGCAATTAAAGTGCTTGTTTTATGTAATTTCACAATGCTGATGCTGATCTTTGAAACTGTGATTTACAAACAACCAGAGGCTCTACCGTTTGTCTCAAGCTGAGTTAAAAAAGAAAAGTGCCTCATAAAAGAGAAAAGGTATGACATTGGTACATAATAGTATCAGTTTTGCATGCGATATTCCCAGTCCATCTGTCCATCCATCCATCCATCCATCCATCTGTCCATCCGTCCATCCATCCATCCATCCGTCCATCCGTCCATCCATCCATCCGTCCATACATCCGTCCGTCCGTCCATCCATCCATTTTGATGGCAACAGGGCAAGCAGAGGAGCCCAGATGTCTGTTTCCCCAGCAACTTCCTCCAGTTCTTCTCAGGGATCCCCAGGCTCTCCCAGGCATGCTGGGAGATGTAGTCCCTCCATGTCCTTGTTCTGCCCTGGAGTCTCCTGTAAGTCAGGTGTGCCTCCATGGTGCCTATGGTGCCCGAACTTCACTCTCATTTCTGCTGCTTGTTTTCGTGATCTCATTCTTTCAGTCATTACCCAAAGCTTGTGACAATACGGTGCCTTCAAATATTCAACCCCATTCACACTTTCTACATTTTGTAGTGTTACAGGTTGAATTCAAAATTGATTTAATTGGGATTTTTGTCACTGATCTACACCAAATAACCCATAATGACTTTTTTTTTATTTAAATTTTTTTACAGTTGAAATCAAAAGCTGAAATGTTTTTAGTCAATAAGCATTCAACCCCTTTGTAGTGACACTCCAAATTTAGGCAGGGGTTAAAGTGGGCCGGAACGATCCGGAACGGCGTTCCGGCACCTTCGATTAATAAGTAAATAAATCTGATTGGCAGTTTCATACATAATAATGTCAAGCGAGTTCACAGGGCTGCCAACTCTCACGCATTGACCGTGAGACTCACGCAATTGACATTTTTCACACGCTCTCATGCCACAAGTCCATTTTCTCACGCAGTGAATCCTGTGGGCCTGTGGGCCATCATGTCCCCCCCCCCCAGAAACAGGGTTCCTCCACCTGCCAAATCCCGCTTTAACCCCTGAATTTAGGTAAGGGGCATCCGAATGCCTTTGAAAGTCCTTGAGATGTTTCTACAGCTTCTTACACTATTTAATATTTTGGTATTTTTAATATATCGAAGAAGCAGCCTGTTTCGAAGTTTTGATGCTTGTAAAGTACTAATCATGAAATAAATAAAATAATAAAATATGCATCTCAAATAAATGTATTGGAAACATTGTCCATTGGTGAGCGAGCCTCGGTTTAGGTCAGGAGTTTGGGACGGCACTCAAAGTACAGACTTCTGTCTTTTACCAAAACCCCTTGAGTGATGAAATATGTGAAAAGCCCACAATAAAGGCTCCATCAACACCTCATTCCCCTCCAGCAAAGATTCAGCGGAAGCTTACAGAGAGGGCAAAGAATGTCAAGAATGATGATATCGCTCGGTTTCAATGCAAGCGTCATTTTTAACTCGTCAAGAGAGCTGTCCCAGAGGAAACAGGCTCTTTGTTGAATGTGGTTGTAGAGTTCCAGGGAAACTCAGAAGGAAATGGATGCGGCCTCGCCTGATGAGACCGGCAGGCGAGTAGGAGAAACCCAGTAAAGTCAACAGCCTGTGTCCATGTTGCAGAGCTGCTCAAGGATTCTATACATTCTGTATATCTATTTCTTCTCCTCTCTGCAGAGTTTTGTCAGAGCTACAGGTAATCACCACTGAGATGATCACACCACAACAGGTTTAACATAAGATCCCCTTGTTTTATCTTCCAGACTAGCATGACTCAAGTCCGAGCAGAAGGTCAACTGACATAAGGAAAAAGGCAAATCCTCCTTTTGAGACCGGGGCTCGGCTCTCTGAGGTTAATACTTCAGAGTGAGGTATTTGAAATAGCAGCTGCTGAGCTTCAACTGGAGGCCCGTAATGTTGGACTCACTCTTTTAGTGAATGATAAATCACAACTCAACCACAACAGAAAAAAGGTTGATTGTGTCATGAATAGACTTAACAATGGAGGCCAGTGCTGAAGAGGTACAAATCCAACAAGTTCTTACATTTGGATACGTGTCTATGGATGTAGATTACAGGTATGCATCGCTTCCTGAGAAGCTGAGCACACTGATTTCCCAGAAAGAACAGAATCAGAGTGGGGTGACTGACAGCAGCAGGTTGAAGCAAAGCTCCTTCTACTGGCTCACATCCGAGCAGTCAGAGCAATATGGTTAACAGCATGACCTGAATTATTCCACCACCGTCATTAAGATGAAGGGCCCAGATGATCACTCAAAATGATTACATTAGAAATAATGATTGGCACTGCCCTTGTTTGGGATTTAAGTAGATCAACCATGCCAGAAAAAAACAAACAAAAAAACAGCACTGAATCTTTTATGGCGCCGTTTCCTTCATTCTAGTTATAACCTATAGTTATAATGAATGTCTTTTTGAATTATAAAAAGCTGTTTTCAGTCACAGATTAAAACTAAGCCAATGGTTAGACCAAAGTAGTCAAAAGCTGTGTTTGTTGCTACATGCTTTTCTTGTGGGATGGTTTTGTCAACGGATGTGGAATAGCTAAACAATGTGTGTGAGCGTGTATGTGTGTGTGTGTCCTTTTACTGGAAGCAAAAGAACATTAACAATCTGTTTGCACCTGTTCCTTGGTATCCTGTTGCGAAATGTTGATTTTTACAGAAATGACTAATAAAAGGGAAATGACAAATTTCAGAAGTGGTTTATCAGTTAAAAACGTGTTCACACAGGCTTTTAATTCACTGTCTTTATTGATGCCGTGTTGTGCACTCAAGTTTTGGTGGAGAAAACTGCTTGTCATTCAGTCTCTATGTCCACGGTGTATAATTATACCCCAAATTTTCAAATAACATACCTATTGTACAGCCAAACAAATGTATAAAACCACATTAAACATATTTTTAGAATTGTTACAATTGAGTACAGTAAAGCATCAAAATTCACTATAAACATGAAGAGGTATAGTGTGTTGTCATGCAATACACAAGGATATCATCATCAAGATCATTGTGACCAACTGTCCATGCACCAAGGATGACAGTTTGCAGTTTCCTCATGGTCAAAAATCTTGAGCAATGCTGCCATCTACTGGAGCAGATGCAATGCAACAGACTGTTTCGAATAAAATAATTTGGGCTGGATGAGGGCAGTAGTTCTCAATCCTGGTCCTCAGGACCCAGAGTCCTGCTGGTTTTCATTCTAGCCAGCTAATCATGGACTGATTTACAGCTAAGATGCAAGGTGAATGCAATTAACTAGCTGGTAGGATAGAAAACCAGCGGTACTCAGGATCAGGATTGAGAAGCACTGGATTAGATTATCTAGATTATCTATATTATATATTTGACTAGTATTCATTGATTGTAAAAAGGGTAAAATTTCACTGCAATCAATTCAAGCCACTCAACACCATTTCATTGTGTTCAACAGGAAAATATAACACACTGTATCACAATCTTATGCACTCACACTTCAGTCATTCAGGCAGGTTGGCCTACACACTGTATAAATCAAGCTCAAGAGTCAAGGGGGGTTTCATATAATTCTTCTTTGATGTAAGGATCCCATGCAGATGCTTTTTGGGGTAAGGGCTTCCTGGATAGTCATTTGACAGCAAGCCCAGACCGCAAAAAGACCTGAAAAGAACAAGAGTGCTCAGCTGAAATCATGGCCAAGGTCATACACAGTTGTTCCAGCACCTGAAACACACAGTCACAGATCCATGAGACTGAACGTGAATTTGGAGTAAAAGGAGTCACATACAAGTCATAACAAACCTCATTCTGACTTAATTTTTCCATTTAGCTTCTGTAGAGCAAAAGGGCCTCAGATACAGCACACACTATGCCTTAGGTTACAAACCCAAACATTAAGCACTGAAGGGGAACAGCGATAAAGTTCAGTACTCACATTTTATATTAAAGTTTATATTTGTGAACATTCACTAATACCTTATATGATCAGAAATTGAAGAGAATAGATTGTTCTTATCCAAATATGTGATGTCACTCCAATGCACAGCTCTATAAAGAGCGAATTGGAAAATACATGACATATGACAGTTGGTGGATGCTGGGATCCAAAGCTCCTTGCAGTATCATACGTGGATACATTTTTAGTGTGGCTGAAAACCCCTGAACTGTTCGTACCATGTGTCACACATTTCACTACACAGGACCACAAAGAATAAATGGAAGAGGTGAACATGAGAGCATGCAGGGGTATTTTCAGGGTATATGGGTAAATATTTTGCTAAGTGTTTGGGTGTAAATACACAAACAACATTTTATTAGTCTACTAAGTCACTTTTCAATTTATTGTTAATAGGTCAGCACCAGGTTGTATATCTAGATGTCATCACAAATTAGAATGTTAATTCTGTTGCTTCTTCCATTTAGACGCCTGTTGTTTATTCCTTTTAGTTGTTCTTGTTCACAAATATTGATTTCACTATCCTAAAACAGAGGAATAGAATGGACGAATACTTAGATTGAGTATTGTTTCCCCTTAAGTGAATTCTACATTGGCAATATGCGATAATATGCACCAATGTCCTCTTGGCACTTTTCGCACCGATTTTTGCTTGACTTTAAGTTATGGGTTCATGCTGAATTCAAAAACATTTGCATTTTCTAATTTAATGCAATTAATGCATAACTAGCACCACTACCAATAATCAAGGATCAACTCAAATTATTTAGCAGGGGCTGGAATGAAGTCAGAGAGGTTAGGAGTGAAAATGTATAACCAAACCCTGATGTAATGGAAGAAGCAAATCATGAGATTGCGCTAACATCCCTACTGCTCAACACACACACACACACACACACACACACACACACAAATTATCATCATCATCATCATCCTCAAACATATCAAATGAGCACTGTTAATTATATAAGTCAATGTTTGTAATTGGATGGGAAAAAAATGATTCCCCATAGGATAACCATAACCATAACTCACAGCAATAAATTGTAGTTGCAAGATGAGTGAAATGATAGTTTTTAGGTATAGCTCCCACTACATTACGCTGCATCACAACTTCACCCTTCAGGAGCCCACTAATTGACCTGGGGGACCTACACAATATGTAGGCTACATTCAGAATGACAGTAACAAGCACATATTGACATTATTTTGACTTATATATTTTGACTTATATATTTCATTTGGGAAAGAAAGGTTTGCAGGAGTACAATGTCAATTAGGTATGATGCAGTATAAAATCAGTTGTGAGTGATAAAGGGGATTATATAAAACTGGATCACCTGTGAATAACACTGTAATGTCCCAGAGCAAGTAACAGAGCCATTCATGAGTTTCTATGGGAAGGAGGGAATCAAGTACAGTTACAATGAATGAGGAGGTGTAGGTGGAGGACAGGTGACGAGGGTAAAAAAAGAAGTGTATTTTGCATGAAGTAGTGTGTTGAATGGCAGTGAGGAACAAGACCAAAGGAGAGGCTTGTGTGTAGAGGCCAAATTAGAGGGGAAATCTGGGTTTCGCAGCTGATCAGGTGTAGTGTCTGGACACACAACTGCTGTACAACACAAGCTGGCATGAAGGCGTGGATGACAACAGAGATGGTGGATGAACACGAATATTCAAATTGAATATTCAACTATCTGAATATGTAAATCATTGCAAGCATAACCATGTTTTTTTTCAGTACATATATTACCCAAAAAGTGTATTTCTGACATCATTTAAATGGCCTGGGATAGAACATTTCATGTGTGGGGCCTAACGGATTGTAAGAGACAAAAAGACAATAAATATGTTTATTATTGTTCTAGAGGATCAGGTTATTTTAACTATGAAACATAGGTAGATGGGCTATTTTGTGGAAGTGCCAAACAATGATGCTGCAGCAAGTGCGGACATAAAGGAGGAGACCACACTGGATGAGCTTCATGAGAGCTGTCCATGGTCCTGAACGCCTCACACCAGACCTGCCGGTAAACGCCCAAGAAGCCCCCCACCTCCTCTCACGACACTGTACGTGTCTGTCTGTCTGTCTGTCTGTCTGTCTGTGCATCTGTCTGTATGTCCATATGTGTGTGTGTATGTGTGTGTGTGTGTGTGTGTGTGTGAGAGAGAGAGAGAGAGAGAGAGGGAGAGAGAGAGAGAGAGAGAGAAAGAGCAGGAACACCAAGCCCTTCTTCTGCTGCATGCAACATGCATCTCTCTTGGGGTTTTTCTTGTAGCAAGGGGTTGCACTGCCAATTCTCACAGCCTACCCACGTCACCTGGCCAGTAAAGCCTACTTGCTTCCCATTGGAAAAAAAAATCGCCTGCCTCTAATTATGGTTATGCTCGCAATCAATGGAAAATAAACACACATAAATGATGACAACGAACAGGTGACAAACAGTTTGAACTTTCACCGTAAAGGAATGATCCACAGGCGAATTCAAAGTTTTGGAAAGGACGAAATCTCCACGCATCATCAACGTTTGGCTGTGCGCGTCGCGGCAGATCGCCGAGCTGCGAGCGACCATGACGCGCACAGACCCGAGCTACAGTAACTGATATTACAGTTATCGCCATAAACATCCGGATCAACAATTAAAAAAACCAAACAAAGATTTGGAACACGAACAGAATCATGTGCAATGCAAGAATACATGGGCAGTATAGCTGTATATTTTAATGAGAGCTGAGATGAGGGAGAAGGTGCTTGTTACCTCTCTGTGCGTCTAGATGCAAGCGCTTGGAATTGGTCGGGAGAATTTAAAGCCCTTGGGAGAAAAAACAAACAGAAAATATGCAAATAAAACAGACTATAATCACAAGTCATGGCAGAGATATAGCCAGCACATTGCGTTACGCAGGGAAAAACAGCACAATACACGCACACACAAGCAAGGATCACACGAAGAACAAACAGCCTGGGCTATGTACATAAAATAGAACCAATACAGAGAAATGTTCACAAAAATACTATTCCACAAGGCTAGTAACTGGCAGGTATCATCCCACAGATGCGCTGTGGATGTGGAGAAAAAAGCATCCATATATACACACCTCCCTTACTATCGCTGATGCTCGAAGGGTTGGGGCGACGTGATGCCACCGTAAACATTTTCACTTCTGCATTTTGATTGACCTCTATTTTCGATGCATTTAGAGAAATATACTTCCATTTTGTACTCGTTTCCATCCTTTCTGTAGGAAATACTGCAAAAGCCCCAAATGGAAGCCACTCAATTCCTCCAGTCTGCGATTGACCCGCATTGACGTCATTGCGTCATTAGGTCTCCCCTGGAAACACGGGGCTCCCAAAAATAGCAACACATTAATTCAGCCTGCGCTGGGGTTGGCTTGGCGGGGGTGACTATTTGTATCAATCCATAACCCCTCCTCTGATTCTAAGTAATAATACAGCCCTCTCTCTCTCTCTCTCTCTCTCTCTCTCTCTCTCTCTCTCTCTCTCTCTCAAGGACGAGCTGATCACGACTCACGGCTATTTTTGGAAAGAGAGAGAGAGAGAGAGGAGAGAGAGAGAGAGAGAGAGAGAGAGAGAGAGAGAGAGAGAGAGAGAGAGAGAGAGAGAGAGAGAGAGAGAGAGAGGTGGGTGTGATGAGAGACGCCCGCACCCCTGCTCTCCTCTCTGCTGGCTGGCTGAGAAACAGAAACAGCACCACAGGGATAAAAATAGCAAAAGAGCGGTCATCCAGCCCAGCCAGCGGTGGGGTGTGGGAAGAGAGGAAAGACAAGACCCTCCAACCCGGTAATGACCATCCAAACCCCGGCCATCAGCCACATCTAACCTCTTCATCATTCATTCATTCATCCATTCATTCATTCATTCATTCATTCATGCATTCATTCAATAATAAAGAAGCAACCCTTGGACTGGAGCCCTTATCACAGCAAGGCCTCGGTCATACTGAGTTGAAATATGCTGGCTGGCCACTGAAATGCATCAACGTGTCTGTCTCTTAAAGGCCTATATCATTCTTTTATAGAGCAGAGGTGTTACAGTTAGGTGTGACACAAAACCACTTGCAAGTATTATTAGTGAGGATACATTTATTTTTGTTTTCTTTTTTTTTGTCACAACACCGCTCTGTATTGAGACAGATGTTATATACAGATGTTATAACCATGTGTCTCCTTATTGTTTTCAAGGCTCATATACTGTCTGATGTTATATTTTTATTTGTTTGATAATATTTGCCTTGTCTTGTGTCAGTGTCACTTCTTGTTTATGAATACTTAGTTGATGCTATACCATTGGTTTCTATTAGCAATGTTGACCTTATTTTCCTCCTGTGCTCATAAAACACATTGTAAATTTGTTAAAACATAATAATAAGTGTAATCAAAATCATGATCATAGTCATAATTCTCATAATCATTATTATTAAGCAGGCTACTATTAACGTCCCTCACGGCCATTGATGTTCATATGGACAGTAGATGGGCATCACAACTCATTTAGTCTAAGTCTTTAGGTATTTTGCTCAATGAAGAACAGCATTTACAAAGACCTTGTCTCCTCTAAGCCCCAACTGCTGTTACTCTACTATTGATAGGCTGTATGCCCACAAGTGTTGTTCTTTAACTACTGATGCCATCTACTGGTCATTTAAGAGACCTGCACACGACAGAAAAACTCGGTTGCATCATCCTTCAGGCAGCATAGGTAGAAACTGTTCTCACTCCCTCACCTGGTGGTGCAAGTTTGTATTGCGCATGTGGTCTAGGGCCTTTGGAAAGGGTGGGGTGGAGACATGATCAGCCTCGTTTCCCACTCCTTTCTCCCTTCTGTCCCACTGAAGATGGATAATTGACTGATAGATGACCTTTTTCAATTTCGATGTATTATCCCCTGCTGTAGACAGATGAAGGTTGGATTTCTTCTGACAAGCAGCCAAGGAGAGCAGAGGAGAGTTGAAGCAGTTGAAGACAAATGACATTCAATAAGCTGCAATGGGCTATCCAAGCAGCAGGTGGCAGGAGGGAGCTCTATCTGGAGGCAAACCTGTTGCAGCTCATTCATACGTATAGCCCAGCTCATGTAAGCCTTTTTCTGATGAGCTGCCAAAGCGTGAGCCGTTCAAGTAGTAAATATCCCTGCTCTTGGATATGCATGCTCATGACAACATTGATATTTATCAGCTTCAGATGTACTCATATCTTGGCCATGGGTAGCCTGAGGACTGCAGGCCCAATGCAAAACCTGGACAATTTGTTCAATTAGCCACCAGAGCAGAGATAGTGCTAAGTACTGTATGTATGTGTGTGTGTGTGTGTGTGTGTGTGTGTGTGTGTGTGTGTGTGTGTGGGTGTGTGTGTGTGTGTGTGTGTGTGTGTGCCCGTTAAACTGAAACTAAATCCTCACTCACATAGCTTTCTCATGTGTCCATGTACATTTGAGTGCCCACATTCTCTGTGCAGTTCCCCACATGCTCTATGTAATTACAAGTTCCATCATAAATACCAGATTTATAAGACATATAACTCTAATTTTTCCAGCTCATCTCTCACTAATGTTTGTCTCCTCCCATCTTAGCTCTGGGGACTCATCATGAGATCCACAGTAGGAGAAACACTAGACATTTTGTATATTACAGTGCTTATTGAATCCAAAATTGCCCGTCTTAGTGATCAATTTTCAGAGGCTTTGAGTGTGTTTTTAATTGCACCATTTTAGGCCCATATGGTGCAACTATAACACAGTAGGGTACCTTGGGAGACATCAGTGAAATCGCCTTGGGAGAAAATAACAGCAGCAATATCTATCCCCAGCCATAGAAATTAAGAGCAGACGCTGGCATCCATTACAGCTCCTGACGGTAAGCAGTTTAGCTCAGCCTGCTGTAAATCACTGCCACTGGAGACGCACGCTCTGCACTGGCTTTATGTGTGGTTTTATCTCCACATATTCCTGATTTATCAGCTGTTCCGTTTTGGCAAGGAATAATGGTACCACAGCTTCACCTGGTGGAGCACCTCTGCACTAAAGAATTTATTGATTCATTCACTGGATCAAGCTATTCTTTGCATACAGTAGGAGGCTTCTGATGTTTGCCCTGCATTGAAAGGGTGTGTGTCTCTTTAACAGCCTTATAAAGGCACCGCAGGGAGACATAGACTAGTTCATTTTCAATTAGCCAGAGACTCGCATTAACAGAAGATATTAAAGAGGAGAGTAATGCTGTTGTACAAGCCAATAGTCTGTGAAGGCTGGAATCTGCTGAGCCTGCATTGTGTACACACAACACACAGACACAAACACACAAACACACAAACCCAAATACACACGCAGGATTAGCTTGATGCACAAATCAGTGTTCCCTAATGTACGAGAGCGGATTAAAGCATTTTGAGGCACATTTGCTGCATATGTACAGCATATATATAATTTATACATCTTAAATTATCTATACGGTTCTGAGCGATGCCTTGTAGTATCATGCACACTTGTGCATGTGTGGCTACTAGAACTGATTGTTTCTTCCATCTTCCATGCTCTTCCAGATGGGAATGCCACTGAGCCAAATAAAGAATTGAATCTGCCTGTGGCCAAGCAGTCAGAGTGAGGGCGGCAAGGCAGGGAAACTGAGACACCCATTGAGACAGTGATGTAGTCTTATTCCTTATTCGCCAAAGGTAGCCCCATTAACAGTGATAGGGCTTCCGCAGCACAGCAGCAAACTACACCTCAGCAGCCCCTCAATGTCACCAGAAGGACTGGACATGTGTGCGTGCGTGTGCATGTGGATGTGTGTGTGTGTGTGTGTGCGTGTTTTCACCTCACTTTTACAGTGTATAGTCTAAATTTCCATATTCAATCACACACAAAATGATAGAAAATATTAGTAATTAGTCAAAAAACATCAAATCAGTTATGCAGCCTCTTCAGCAGGTCATCTGTGTCTCCTGTCTCTGTTTTTCACAGGATGTTAAATGGTGAACTGGTGATTCCTTATCTTCAGAGTTATGTGTAACATACAAATGTTCTTCATTGTTTTGATGCAGCAATTCCAAATCTCCAAGTTGCCTTAGGCAGGTCAGCCCAGGAGAAACCATATCAGCGCCAAGTTCCATTAATTACCTAGAGTGAGGAGTCTAAATGAGTTGATTGTTCGGAGAGTGAATTAGCAGAAAAGCTATTGACTGGTGCAGAATGTGGACATCTAACAGGATCACTCCAGTAATTACTAAACATGAGCAACACAATGGTAATACTGAGACTGCTACAGTCAGTGTTTGCCTTCAGCCTACTAATACTGCTGGAAACCAGGGACCTCGAAGGGAGCATACTTCACATCTCAGCAATAATACAGCAATGCCATATATCATCACTTGTATAAGCATTCAGTGCCCCACTGTACGGCAAATATTGATAAAGTTGCATCATTCGGAGGAAAAAGAATGAAGCTCTTTGTCAAGGAGCGGATGGAGCAATTTTATATTCTGCCTTGTAGTGTGATGGATGATGAAACGCTGGCCTAAAAACCAAAAGTGAACAAACAAAACAAAACAGCAAACTCGGCTGGAATACCCAGAGGACAGTCACTGGAGAAGGAAAAAGGAGATTGATATTCTATCAACAACGTTTGTTTGTTTTGCTATAAATCTATTGAGAATATGCCCACACATATTAATAGAAGGAAAACTCCATAAGAGCTATTTTTTCTTGAAGATATCTGTCAGCACAGTTGCTCCCCAGAAACTAGTCCTGTGTTTTTATTTGTTTTTGGGAAGATCAAATCTTTGTAGTCCTTATTTTGGTATGTAAAGTATTATAATCTAGACACTAAAGTGAGCAAATCATATATCACACATAAGTCTGTGTGGTATCCTGTATTCTATTGTATACTCCTCTCTTACCCTCTACACTACAGCCTGTCTTTCTTTCTTTGGCTTCCCATTCACACACACACACACACACACACACACACACACACACACACCAAACAATGCAGCAGTTACCTGGCTGGGACTGCCTGGAGAGAAAATGTCAGTGTGATCCACTCATTCTCCACCTTTTCAGCAGGGAGTCAGAGGGATTGTGTGTGTGTGTGTGACTGTGTGTGACTGTGTCTGTATATGTATGCCTGTGTGTGTGTGTGCTCATGCATGCGTGGGGTGTGTGAGTGAGCAAGCAGCTGGAGTCCTACTACTGTTATCAGCCCTCCTGAGGGACAGGGAAGGACACTGGAGAAGCGTTTGGGTAAGATTCATTCTACATGTGTTAGACGTGATGGAGGGCATGAGTCTCCCTGCAGTGGCAGCCTTGGTCCTGTGTGAGGCAGCAGAGATACAGCCCTCCGTGCCTCCATGATAGCACGGTGATGACTGGTACTGCCGCAGCGTTGACACACATGCAGGCATGCACACATACAGTATGTACACCAATGCACTGAAACACCAACATTGCTGGACACCGATTGCCTTTGTCGTTCAGTGGCTAGTCAAGGCTCTTCCTTCCTTCCTGACTGACGCAGATGGCAAGAGTGTAGAAAGCCGGTGGGCAGGGAGGAGTAGGTGGTGATGGAATAGAACTTGTAATAAATCTTTTCCTTGAATGCAACAAAGAGATTTCAACCCACACTAACGGACTCAGGTTGCATGTGACACCCTCTGCTTGCAAGAAACCAGGAACTGATGCAGCTGATTGATGGGCATATTTCGCTTGAAGAATGTGAAATAGGGTTGGGAATGCATTGAGGCAAGACAGAGTGGGCATGCAAAACTAAAGGCAGGAGTAAATATGATTCCGTCCTTGAGGAGAACAAAGAACCGGGGAGTATGGTAGCTAGGTCACTGATATCTAGTGTGCTCATGTAATGGGATGAATACCAGCTGTTTTTACAACTCCATAAAATCATTCAAACACTCAGTATTCTTCCAAGCACTTATCACAAAATGATTGACTGCAGAGACATTTTCAGTTCATTCCAGATCCGTTCTGTTGGGCCAAATGGCCCGGTGTTGAGTGACAGGTCACACATTGCTACTTCTCGCCCCAACAGGTGGTCCATAATGATGTGTTTTGGCCAAAGTTTGTTACTAGCCAACATTTATAGTGCCACATAAAGGTATGCAGGTGCACGCGCACGCACGCACACACACACACACCCACACACACACACACACACACACAAACTGGGGGCATGTAATCAAGAACACCTGCAGGCTTGACAGCTGACACTAAAATGATAAATATTAAATGGTAATTTGGATATGCTAAATATGCAGCATGCTAATTAACTACAGGGGGAGCACAGAATGTTTTAACAGTCAAAATCATTGGGTTGCTGGCGTAGTATTCTCATAAAAGATTTATGAGGCAACATTGTTTTAAGTGGTCCACTCAAGGTCCACTGAAACTCCACTCCTCAGCCAAGGTGGTCTGTGGGAAACAATCTGCCAGATCTTTTGGTGATGGATAAAGAATACATTTTTTATTTGTTTCTACCCTCTGTCTCCCTCTGCCCACTCCCCCCATGCTGACTAATGGTATATGTGTTTCTGGGATGTGAGGAGGGGAAGACACAGGAGGGATGTTGAAATGGGGATGAAGGTTGGGTGCTTGAATGGATGTGTGTGTGTGTGTGTGTGTGTGTGTGTGCCTATGTGTATGCACATGTGCATGCATGTGTGTGTAACTCTGGCAGCACAGTCCAATAATGAATGTCTGATTAATGACTACAGTGTTCACAGGGCATCTCGCTGTCCCATTGCTCACTAAAGGGGCTGAATCCCCCCAACACACACACACACACACACACACCCACCCACACACACACACACACACACACACACACACATACACACACACACACACACACACACACACACATCATCAAACTTTGTCTTCTTCTATACTTACTACCTGTCATTTCATTTGTAGATAAGTCAGAAGAACAGGGCAGAATATATTGAACCTAGAAGTGGGTTACAATCTATGGTCCAAGAACAAACTGAGCACATTCTATTTTTTTGTTTCCTTTGTATACTCTATCTGCTTTTTCTTTCCCCCCTCTTTCAGTTTTCAATGGGGTGCTCCATTCCTATGTACTTCCACTGTATCAGTGTGCATGATTCTGCTGCAGCAGCCTTTGCTAATCACTTTGACAGCACAAAAGCCATAAAGGAAGGAAAACACATCCTGTTTGTTAGCGTGATGCAGCAGTCACTAAACAGTGGAGTCACGTTCTTAATTTTTGCCCCATGACATTTGCGCCCCATGCCAGTGGAAGAATGCCAGATGGGGTGTATTTGTGTATGTGTGTGTGTGTGTGTGTGTGTGTGTGTGTGTGTGTGTGTGTGTGCCACTTTTAAGCTCTCATCTGTGAGACACGGCACTCCACGGGAGCTCAGGAATCAGCACACAAAACTCTGAATGGTGAAGCATCGGCAGCCCACCTCATGTTCTGACTTGTGGGATGTTAAGAGGCTTACCACCCTCCCCTCAAAACCCCATGAAAGCCCAGTCTCTGTCTCTAGGACTCATGTTTAGAGTCTTGGGGATTCAAGATGGTGTCCCATTATTTTAGACAGCAGAGCCTTAACTATGAAGGATTAATAAGAGGAACATTTGAAAGGGATAGCATCTTTATCTAATATAATCAACATGATTCCTATTTTTGCCCCGTTGGAGATAAGTGCTCTCCCCACCTTAGAGAGGGCGGTGTCAAGTGTCAGATATACAATAGATGTCTGAGTCCTGTCATAAAACATACACATGGATTAATTCAGCATGGCATTTTAATTTTCACAGCTTCAATCCCCATTTTGTACACACATGTGGAGTGACACACTGTGTCATGATTCATGCATGGCGAATTAGTCTCTCATTTATTGCCCCCCCTATCTCTGGGAAATGTATGCATTATTTAGTCTCATACAACCCGTATCAGCGTCTTTTTTTTTCTTAACTGAGGCATCTAATGCAACTGCCAGATGCTGCGCTGTACTTGAGAAAATCAGGGATTGATAAAAAAATTAAACTGTAAAAGTGTAGCTTTTCAAAGTACATAATTATATTTAAATGTTATCATTTCAAGTGTTATTATTGTTTTCTTTATGGATGCATGAATTCCATTTCAAGGTTTTATTGAGAATACTGCCTGTCTCTATCTTATTCAGGGAATAAGAGAGCCCCATTGCAACATAAGTGAATGGAATTTACAGATCTTAAGATATTAAAAGCCCTATTCAAAAAGAAAAACAGATTCCTAAATCAAGGATGAGCCACTGCTTTATTCATGTCTTCAAATACAAGTGCCTGTCAAGCCCTGAACCCACCTGCTATTGGCTGGTTTTGACAGATGCTAAATTAGATTCAGGGAGGGGGTGGGGTTTGAGGTGCGAAAAGAAAGGCAGTTTTTTTTTCATTGACAACGGTTGACTGAGATGTTAGTACAACAAGAGGTGGCAGAGGCCAAAGACAAAGGTGCTTCTTATTCACTTTCCACTGGCGACCTTGAACATGGGCACAGTATGAATGAATGAATGAATATATTTGAATTTTATTGTGTGTGATATATCTTTGTGGGATAATTATGTTTTTCTGTCCATCAGTCAGCTATAGTGAAGGACACTGTCATATATGATCCTTGACAAGGTAGTCCTATCTGCACACAAAACATATGCACACATGCACACACACACACACACACACACACACACACACACACACACACAACCAGACAAATGCAGCTACATATGCAAGCACAAACAGACCCAGACACACACACACACACACTGATCTGCACAGTGTCACAGGCAACTGATCAAAAGGAAATTGCAGTGTGCTTTGGAAACCCTGATGCGATGAGGATGAAATTACAGAAGGTGCTTAATTCAATGCGACACATCCATTCACACAGAGTAAATGGCTATTACTCACATGTATACAGACTGTAAAACACAGCACAGGACATATGGAGAACCCGGAACACATGGACATGTAACATGTAGCATGTAGCACAGGTTACAGTCCATTTATTCCCAATGTTATCAGAGAGAGTAGGGGAAGAATTCATACTTGATTAATCAAATTCAATCCCCTGTCTGGCTGTGAAACATGCTTTGATAAAAAAAAGAAGAGCACATTTATATTCAGTTACTTTGCACATACACACAACCCTCTGTGAGAATGCTTTGCCATTTTGGTTTCTACTAATACATTGTGAACCATCTCATTTCCTAATGCAAATATGAATCAGGAGCAATAAGCTCCTGAGCAGGTGATGGTGAATTCTCTGTCTTCCCTCATAAGACTCCATTTGCAGAGTAAAAAGAATAAAGTAGCAATGGAATCCTCCAAACACACAAATTACGCTGTAAAGCCTGCTCATTTCCACACGATGAGCCACGAATTCACCACGCTTAAAATGCAGCATAGGCATCTGACGCCGTGGGAGCAATGAGCTGGCAGAAAATGTTTGAGCAGGAGGTTTTTCAGGAGTTTAAGGGAACCTTCTTTAACACCTAAAGTAGGCGTTGTTGTGAAGCAGCCATTTCAGGTTGGATTTACAGCCACTCCATGTGCCCGCTCCCTAGAGACGGCCTCTGGCTGCCGCCGGCCTCCCAGCTCCCCGAGGAGCCACAGAGAAACCGAACACAGACACACAGATACAGAACATCTGTCACAGTGGACAGAGGCACATGAAACACACATAATCTCTCAGGGAATGGCGAGTTAGAGAGAGAGAGTGTAGAGGAATCCAACATGAGAGGGAGGTGTGCTGAAAGAGAGGTGACAGAGAGAGAGAGAAGCCGTGTGTGAAGCAGTTCATACTGCCGCTCAATACGACTTTATGTGCCAAGAGACAATGAGTAAAGCAAAGAACAAACAAACAAAAAACTGTTTACATATTATGCATCAGCATACACCATTACATTTTATTTTATTTGCTATATTTTACAGTATTTTCTATTATACTATAATCTCTATAATACCCGTCTATACTTAATATTGACATCAATCTATTCTGTATTTTACATATAGAGAGAGAGACAGAGAGAGCGAGAGAGAGGGAGAGAGAGAGAGAGAGAGAGAGAGAGAGGGGGAGAGAGACACAGAGAGACAGGGAGAGACAGAGAGAGAGAGAGAGACAGGGAGAGAGAGAGAGGGAGAGACAGAGACAGAGAGAGAGAGACAGGGAGAGAGAGAGAGGGAGAGACAGAGACAGAGAGAGAGAGAGAGAGAGAGAGAGAGAGAGAGAGAGAGAGAGAGAGAGAGAGGTTGGGGTGCTGGAACTCTGATTTAAGTAACTTCTGCCTCCATTGCCCCTTTCTTTTCTTTTGCTGGAGGCAACACTTGTCCACTCCACGAATCGGAACACAATTGGGATTCTGGTCATGGGCTTTTAAGACAGGAATGATCACCAACATTACCATACAACTCCCTCACACTAGTCCCTCAATAACTGTAATAGACGCAGTGATACTGAGATTGATAAGCATCAGCCCTCAGAGGCAGCTGATGAAGGTCTATTACAGAACGGAGACTTCGATAGGCCCCCAGTGCAACAGTTGCTCCCTCCTTTAACTATTTTTATGACTTGTATAAAAGGTCAGAGTAATGAACGTTTTATTCCCACTCAATTAAAATTGAGTTATTTATTCTAAAGGCTTAAAGGAAATAAAAGAAATGAAAAATACACACATGCAGTACACACACCCTCGTCATCACTCCCTCTCTCTCCTTCGCTCTCTTTCTAGCTCACTCGCTCTCTTTCTCCCCTAATCCCCTGTTCAGTGCGAGGTGTTTTATTCTGTGCCTGTCAGCAGTTTGAAACGGCAGGCTCATACCCATTCATGGCATTGTGTTGTACAATTACACTGACAAATGCTTGAGTGATTTTCTTGGCGGTGTTTCATTAAAAAAGAAAAAAAAAAAAAATCCACACTACAAGGAGGGAAAAGAAATGGCTAGAGAATAAAACAGCGTTTTTCTACCGCAGGGCCTTTCTCATAAATATTGTAATTGTCCAGTGATAGAAAGAGAAAAGCCAGCCAGAGATATTTCCCCGTTTTCTGGTTAATACAGGGAGCCTTAACTTGTCGGCAAGCTGAGCCTGGGAGATAATAAGGGAATATCTAAATAGTATCTTCACCATTATGCCATCACATAGAGGGATGACAGCACAGTGTAAAACATGTAGATTTGACAGACAGAGCTCCATGAGGAGAATAGCAATTGTGTGGCGGTTTGTGCCATATTTAATCTGAAAGCCTCTCTTGACAAACAAAACTCTGTGGGCTCCCCCTCTGTGTCTACAGTAGAATCTACAGTCTACAGTGTGTGTGTGTGTGTGTGTGTGTGTGTGTGTGTGTGTGTGCGTGTGTGTGTGTGTTGGTACCGGCAGCAAACGTTATCTCTGAAATAAATGAAATAGTGAAGTGGATTGCCGGACAAGTCCTAAAGATAACACAGAGTGGCAGCCAGCAGAGAGATGCTAGGCTTCTCATCACCTTTAAATCACTTTTTTATGGCAGTTGTTACCCATAATGCAGGTGGACATGTGTGTAATACCTGCAGAAATACACATACATACACACAGCACACACACACACACACAGACACAAGCGCACACACACTTGGGCAAGACAGCGACTAACATCTAATAAGCTCACACACGAGACGATGGGCCGGGGCAATTATGTTTATCTTAATATTTCTGTGTTATTGTAGTGCAGAACATTGACATGCAGGGCTACATCCCACCACTGTAACGTGATTAATTAAGATGCCAGTTAGAGAGTCATTGTGGGTTGAGCTGATTAGCAGGGTCAGAGGCTCCAGGCACCCCTGCTCTACTGAACTAGACACTGTTAGCAAAGCAGCAGACCAACACAACACACGGCACACACACACACACACACACCCACACACACACACACACGGTTATAAACAGAGACAGAGAAACACAGACAGACATAAACAAAGGCAGACAAATGTGGACAGACAGGCAGACAGACACACACAGATACACTCACACACACACTCACATACTGAGAGAATCGCAGAAACATTACTTTTCATGCTAATTAGCTGTCTGACAGTGTGGCAAAGACAAATATAGCGGGTACTGGTGGCTCTTTTCAGTGAATCATATATTCACTGCGCTGTAGATAGACTAGCACTGCTTTAAACAACCATGGATGAGTCGTTTGCTATGGAAATGTTTTTTTTAGTTTTCTCTCAGTGCAATTCTCTTTGTATCCTCTAAGAACAACAAACTCAAGGTCAGTCAGAAATAGGCTTTGCCTCATTCCTGATGCGTTCTTATTCTATTCTATTCTATTCTATTCTATTCTATTCTATTCTACTCCGTTTTCCATCCGTCTCATCTCCCATTCCTCAAGTTATCTCTCGTTTGATAGCACACATTCATCTTTCTCTATCATTTCATTCGTTACCATTAACCAGTCCTCAGATAAGACGGAGATGCTTTTGCATGTTGACTTAGGGTCACTCTGTTCTCTCCGTGAGGTGAAAACTGATTTTAAAAACAACTTATAAAGTATAAACTTGTAAAGGGTGGATGTAGGTGGTCCTTTGAGTCCCATTCCATTCCGGAGAAAAAAAGCCCGTACAGAACCAGTGAACCTGCCCTCTGTGTTAAACTGAACAAATGTCACAGTAAAACCTTTCCTTATTGTCTGCGTCTTCACGCTATGTTTGACTTTCAGCTCCCTGCTACACTGAATGTTTCGGCAGTTCCCATAGGTGTTACGAACCAAATGACCTGATGTAGTATTATTTTCATCCTCCGAGGGTACATGGTCCAACTCACACCAACGTGCGTGTTCATGTTCCCATTTTTGAAATCACTCACTCGCTCTCTCACTTTCTCTCTCTCTCTTTCTCCATCTCTCCGTCCCTGGCTCCTCGGTCTTCTTGCGGTCCCAGGGGGAGTGGCTGAATCTAGGACACATGAAATATTAAAACTCTTCTTGGGAAGTCCTCATCATCAGCATATGTTGCTCTCATCTCTGGTTCTCTCTCTCTCTCTCTCTCTCTCTCTCTTGCTCTCTCTTTCAATCGTTACTATCCTCCCAACACCCATTTTCCCGCTCTTAGTGTCAAAGTACGTAACCCTCCTCCTCTCATTTATTCATTCATCCATTCATTGAGTGAACCAGTTAGTTAGTCACCTTATGAAAAACTCAACTCCAGCGAAATGTTTTGCTTTGCCCTTCAGATTGTATGAGAGTGACATTATTCCCATGAGTTCTGTTTGGCGCTATTAAGTGTTTTGCCTATTCAGTGATGCCACCCCCTCACTGGCATACATTTGCCTGCATGTGTTTTAATATCTGCTGCTAATTACTTTGCATTCATGCAAGACATTGAATAAACATTATAAAACACAGTAAATATTATAAAGTCTAATGTGCTTAATGGTTCATCATGCTAAAAAGCTAAACTCAGATAATAGGATCTCTTACTAAAACCTGAACCAACTGGAATTTAGACTTTTTAAAAGGGTTTCATGTGAGTTCATTAGATTTCTGCAGCTCTCTCCCATCATCCCCTCCTCTCCTTGCATCTCCTGTCGTCTTATTAGGTCCTCATACAGGCTGGGTTGTTATTTTCAGGTGGTTCCAAGAGTGAAAAATGTCCGCTGCTCCGAGCTACTGAATCACCCACTTGGGAAATGAAAAAGAGATGAGAGAGAGAAAGAGAGATGAGAGCGAGAGATGGCCCATAAAGGTAAACTGGGCGAACCGCCAGGCGTTTAAAGTCTTACTTTATAGGGAGATAGCTTCATCAGATAAACAGGTGTGCTGATGCAGAATGCCAATAAGCAAGACATCCGACCTGAGAGATTTATAGACAGAAGTCATTCACTTACAGTGCTGTTTGACCTTCAGGAGCAGCCTGACACTCTGTTAAGCCTGCCCCAATTAGTTTCATTTGGCTGTAATTGGCTTAATGGCCATGTGGATATGACAAAGGAGAGGGAATTCAGCCAAAAGTTTCTGCAAAAAACAGATTTGTTCAATTTGGGCCTGCTGGTCTGCAGAAAGGAAATCTTCACTTGCTGGACAGCGGGTGGAAAGTGTGTAACTGTTTGCATGTGTGTGACAAAAAGGAAAAAAAAAAGTGATTTTCCCTCCAGGGGCAGAGCAGTTTCCTAAACACATTTGGAGTGTTTTCCTCAAGTGGCTCAGCAGCAATCTCAGTGTGTGTGCATATGTGTGTGTGTGTGTGTTTGTGTGTGTGTGTGTTGCCACAGCTACATTTTGTTGATGATGCTGTCACTGCTGTTGGCATCTTGGATGCGTCCCAGAGTCCCTCTAGGCAAAAGACGGGGACGATATATCTCTTCTTGCATCGGACACACACACACACACACACACACACACACACACGCACACACACACACACACACACTTCCTGTGGCCTCCTCCCTACTCTTTTCTCCCATGTGTGGCCTTGGTGGGCTGTCTGGGCTCTAGTAGGAACAGAGAGTGTGTAACTAAGCACATCCTGTCAGACAGTCATGCTATCTTCCCCTGGTCCAGCCCCTCGCCTTCCCTTCATGCTCCGTTTGCCTGTTATTCTCAGGAGACAGCTGCTCTGAATGGAGGGGGCTCTGCAGTAAGGCAGGAGGCTGTATAACATTACAGTCACACACACCAACTCACCCCACACCCATCTCAAGGTGAATCCTGATAATTGGGAGATCATTTGTTTCTCCTTATTTGTGTAGGATTGAAAAGAAGCAGGGTAGCAACCAATAATATAATAACTGCCGGATAATATAATAACTTGTCAGAATTTAATAATATGTCCCTCTAAGATGTAATAAAAAACATTCTGTTAATCTCCCATCAGAATCTTGCAAGCTGATTCTTACCAGTTATTATGTTATTAGTCAATATTCTTACATTATAGGTTAAAAATAGTTATAACCTTATAATGTAGTAACTTTATAGGTTATTACATTATTGGGGAAAAAGTTATTACAATATTGATCAGGAGATTTTATTACATTATTAAGTTTTATTACATTTTTGACTCAGAGGGACATTTTATTACATTTTGACAAGTCATTACATTATCCGGCAGTTATTACATTATCGGTTGCTACAAGCAGGTTTGTGACTAAGTGAGCTGGTGAGCTGAACGCTGACAGTTCAAATTGTCAGACTGTCAGACTGGCTGGGAAAATCTTGGTGTGGAAGGAAATGAGTAACTTTCTTGTTTCAACTCCTGTCAAGGCGCCCGTGAGCAAGGCACTGAAGCCCCAAACGCTCTGTGGCCAACAGTAAAAGATTGATTGTACTGGGCAGCTTCCATATGTGAATGTGAGGAGGGTGTTTTTGAAAAAGAAGTAAACATTCCTTGGCTAAATAAAGGTAAAAAAAAAAAAAAAGTTGCTGTTGTTGTTCTCCCTACCCACCTCCTGTATTCCCTCCACTGGTTCCTTGTGGCTGCTTGCATCAAACTGAACACTGTAGTGCTGGTGTTCAAGGCTATATGAAGGCAGCTGCACCCCCATAGCTTCAGGCTGTGGTCCAGCCCTATACTTCATCCCATGCCCTGTGGTCTGCTGCTACCAGGCACTTGGCTCTCCCTTGCCTGTGGCAACCCGGTCATCGCTCCCGGTCGTCGACCTCCTGGTTCCCCGATGGTGGAATGACTTTCCCACTGAAGTCTGAACTCAAGCTAAGGCTGGGTATTGTCTGGAAATTTTCAGTGCTGATTAACGATATCGGTACCTTGCAGAGATGTGAGTCCCAAGTCAGTTTCAAGTCTTCAGGCACAAGTCTTAAGTCGAGTCCCAAGTCTAATGTAGATTACCAGGTCAAGCCCAAGACGAGTCCATGTCATTAATGTCAAGTCTCAAGTCTAAATGTAGAACACCAAGTCAAGTCAGAACAAATCGAGTCTAGTATCAATTTAATGTCTTAAAGAAAATAAAATATCTAGATCTTTTCAATGCAATATTGTTTAAGGATAAAAACTTGGTAAGAGTTTGAGTTCTATAATCAGTTTCAACTTCAATAAATTCAGTCATTCCATACAAATTCAGTAACATTGTAACATGTATGTATAACACGTAATTAATCAAACTGCTGTTGAAACGAACCACTGAAATGCAATAAGGAATGCTTGGAGAAACATGTAAATGGAGTTAAAATAAAACTTCAGGGTGAGGACTCATTGTTGCAATTGCTGACTGCGGATGAGTCATCAATTAGTTACATTTCACTTTGCATTAGAATCTCTCTTTACAAGTGTAACCACAACCCTTGAGTAGCTCTCGCAGTGTGTGCTCAGAGAGCAGCTGGGTGTGTCTGCCCTGCAGCCTGTGGCCTTGCCAATCGCGAGTAAAGCTGCATACAACACTGATGGCAATTGGCTGTGATAACACAGATTTCTCAGGGGATGTACTTATTTTTTTGAACATTAAAGGACTTAAAGTTGGCACTGAACGTCTTAACAATTTTACATGCTCAGAAAAACTGATGTGATTCGGTTGGTTCCTGTAAATTTTCTATACCAGTAAAATGTCATTCTTGCCCCAACCTTAACCTAATTGTGGTTGTTTAAAAAACAACTTTGTGAAAAGTTCTAGGTAATAAAACTTTTGCCCTGAGGAGGAATTGAACTTGGAGCATTTTTACAATTAGTGAGATTTCAGTTTTTTTAGAATCCATTCATTGCTCCGCATATAGAATATTTTCATCATGTGTGGGTGAAAAACATAAGATTTCTTCAACATTTTTCATCATATGTTACTTAGCCCAGATGCATAGAAGCAAGTGCAAACACAAGCATTTACATATAAAAAGTAGATGCAACCTCTGTTGGTTGTTTCTGAGGTTCAGTCTTGCTTCCTCCAGTTGAAAAATATTTTTTTATTTTTATCTTTTGCTGACCTTAAAAAAGGTTATCCATCCATACCTTCATCTATTCTCTCTACTCCTGTTATCAACCAGAATTCCCTCTACTGTTTGCAATCAGTTCAAAATGCAGCTGCTAGACATTTAACCAAATCCAACAGTTGGGATCATATTATGTCCATTTTAGCTTCTCTACATTGGTTGACTGTTCTTTTTAGAATTGATTTTAAGATTTTACTGATAACTTTAAGTCAGTCAACTCTGAGTCATTGCATGGTGTGGCTCCCAGCTGCATATCAGACTTTTCATTACTTATGAGCCTAAGCGCAGCCTCAGTTCATGAGGGAGGAAACTCCTGGCTGTTCCAAAGTCCAGGCTTAAAGTGTGTATTGGAGAGACAGCGCTCCCGGCGACCTTCAGGCATGTGAAGCTCTACAGTGAAGTAAGTGATGAAATTTTGAACACAATCAATTGTCATGATGGCAAAAACTAGGAAAATAAGGCCCAGGTTGAAAATAACCGGGATTATCCTTTAAGGTGAAAGGTCACTGAGGCCCAGGGCTTTGGAATCCATGTGGCGCTCAGGCTTCCAAAATCAGTTTTATCCTTTAAATCTCCTCGTAAAAAAACACTTTTATGGACAGACATTTTTAGAATTCTCATTTTCTTTTTTATTGTCTTATCTTGTATTCAGTTTTACTCTCTAGCACCTGTTTTGTATTTTTTATTTTATTTTCTTGTATTCAATTTTTATCTACTTGTACTTTGCGCTTTATAACTTTTTGCATTTACTCATGGTATAAAGCAAAAAGCATAACGTTTATTGTTATTATAAAGTGCCCATTTTGTGGCCACTTATATAATAATATAATATATTATATAATAATATAATTTGCAGTTTCACCCATATTAGAATTGCAGCAATGTAACAACAATGTGTTATTTCATTGATCCTGCAGAGTAATGGTGCTTTTTGTATTTTTTCTCCATTGCTCTTTTGTGAATGCATGCAAACATTTGTACGCACACATAGACGCAGATACACCCAAACACACACACACACACACACCTACGCACACACACACACACACACACACACACGCACAGTGCCCCTCAACATTTACACATGTGCATATGCAAACATACACTTCATAACCCAAATATCACGAGCAGTTAGAGCCAACAGAGGAGAGATTTGAATGAGATCATGTCAATCAACTGAATGAACCTGCCATAAGTGAGAATTGGCCCTGGTCCCATGTATTCCTCTCTTTCATATTTGCTCTGGAACAGTGTCAGAGTGTGAATGTGATAAGGAAATGATTTAAAGCCACATGCATTCCCATCATTAGTCTATGTCAATGATATAGATAAGCTGTTGCATAAAGTACTAGCAAGTGGGAGTGCAGGGAAAGCACATGGGTAGGCTAAGAGAAAAGGAGGGGAAAAAAAGGACCACAGCCAATACTTATACTTACTGGGCCCTTGTTGTGACCACAGATGGGCAAAAGTACATCAAACAGTATCTTGTTACAAAGTAGAAATACTGCCAAAAATAATCAAAATAAGTTACAAATTACAGGTAGGAATTTGCTTTTCCTTAAAAAAAATAAAATAAATAAAAATAAAAAAAAATCATTGAATAGTTTCAGCAAATAAGTCATTGAGATCTTCACATAATTTTACACAAATAAGCTTGAAATGCCCTTTTTCCTATAACAAGGTCTGATGTAGCCTATGTCAAAAAGATGGTTCATTTTGTTTATATTTTGTTAAAGCGGCATTAATTAATCTATGAGTTTTATTGACCTCCATTGACAAAAAAGGAATAGCAACATCGACAGGTCTCTGTCACAGCCTATGGTGGCCTGTAATTACCGGAATAATAAAGTCACACATTTTCACTATAGAGATGAATGAGCTATAGCTAAATAGAGCAGAGATCCAACGGAAATGTCTTGTGAAGAGGTAATATAACGCAAAGAAATAACTGTAATACTGCTTTGTCATTTGCTTTTTTTGGCTTGAGAGTGAAAAGTGTTGCAGCGCCGGCTGCTCTCTCATAGCACCGTCTCCATCTTTCCCCATCACTCTCTCTCTCCATCCAGCAGTTGAAAATGTGAGAAGGTGGGGGGAGGAGATTGGGAGTGTCTTGAGATTCCGATGGGCAAAGTAATTGTTGAGTTATTGGTACTGATCAAAAATTCTATCAAATCCACAGATACATTATGGTCATTTTTTGCTATGGGACAGTAACAACCTTACTTTTGCACCTTTAAATATAAGAATCCAAATTAAAACGAATGAAATAAGCTTTTCTAATGCATGTTGTCGAAATACTGGTTGTGGGAATATACTGAAACTCATGTGGGATGTGGCTTTGATTTCTAGTGGGACCACACCAAGCCCCTATACAGAAAATTACTTTGGTTCAGTAACTACATTCCATCCATTCAGAACAAGTTTGGATTTCATAATTAACACCAACTGCAGATTTCACCTAGATTCTCTGGTTCTATATTTCAGTAGTTAGTTTTATGAGTTGCTGTCTATTTTTACCTCTGCCAAGGAGGTTATGTTTTCGGTTTGTTTGTCTGTTAGCAGGATTACGGAAAAACTACTGGCCCGATTTTCATGAAACTTCGTGGAAGGGTGTAGCGTGGACCAAGGAAGAACCCATTACATTTTGGAGCGGATCTGACTCACGAACAAGCAATAATAGCACGAACCTTGGCGGAGGTCTGCGCTCTCCGAGTGCCCTTCTAGTTATCTATTGTGTTGATGTCAGTGCTATTTCTTCAGTGAGCTGGCATCATTCTGAACAGGTAACAGAGTTGAGTTCATTAGTGAGAACTAGTAGCTGTGCATAATTGCATATATGCATATTATTCTTCTACCAATCACCAACAACAGTAACAGCAGAGGTTCCCGACAATGAGCACATGAGCGAGCTTAGTTTGCATTCAAGGTGTCACTGTTAGATGCATTAACTTAACTGTGTCTGTGTCTTTCCCTCATCATTAGCAGAATTACTCATTACCCCAGGGTCTCAGGGCCGCAGTAGTTGATGTAACAGAGGTTTCGGTGTCACACTGAATAAATGTGACTAATGACGACGGTGTCACAGTACACGAGCAGAGACATATTTGCGTTTGGCTCCCCGTGAGGAAATGAGTGTCCAGGGATGATTCACTCACCAGCAGGCCAGCGTGCTTGTTAACATCCCCATAATTAAGAGCTTGTGCTTTTACCAACACAAACAGACACACACTGAGGTATGTATATACAAACATGTGCAAATGCATTCTGTGTGCACCTATAGACACCCACACACACACACACACAAACATGTGCATCCAGATCCATGTGTGCACACTTGTAGTGAGTATAATTATGAGCTAGTTGTGTCTGACATCAAATTGGAGCAGAATGATGCTTTCAACAGCCAGCCCTGCTATCAAAATAGGTAGAAGAATTAGTGTACGTGGGTGTGTGTGTGTATGTATGTATGCGGCATGTGTGTGTGTATTTGTCTTTTTCCTTCTGTCCACATTTGGAGGTGGTTGGAGGGATCCACACAAAATGTGAGCTGACTAATAAATCATATCAAGACAACTCTCCCTCATGCATCCGCACACATCCGTACACACACACAATCCAAATAGAGAGGCAGAGGCAATATAATATAACAGGAGACAGGAGGAGGGAAGCAAGCAGAGAGGAAGAAGCACATTTCTAGACAGATGGGCACACGGGTCGATTTCATTGGCCCCACAGTCAATATTCAAGACATAATAATAGATATCCAATATGTGAAAACAAGCACCATGAACCATACCATCTTTCCCAACACTGACAAATATCCAATAAACTAAAATGAATTCAAAGCAAAACATATCCCTCTCTAGTGCTTCAGGATCTCCCCATTGGTGTTGATGGTATACAAGGGAGAGCCCGACTAAATGGGTTGAATGTTAGTGGTAGTCTGCATGTTAATCTTCACATGTAAAGACTATCATTCTCCATTTCCAGTGGGAGGCAGAGAGATAGAGAGAGATAGAGAGAGAGAGAGAGAGAGAGAGCGCTCCAGGACTTTGGATGATTGTATTACCGAGGAATTCCTGATCTAATGCTTAAAATATCCTGGAGCAGACTGAGAAAATCACAACAGTTTGAACAGCGCTGCTATCACTGGGGAGAGTGTGTTTGTATGTGGCGGAGTCACTCTCCTCGACTCATCCTTTACAGTCTGGTTGTCCGAGCCTTGTAGCAGCAGCAGCAAGGCAAACAAGCCTCAATCATGCAGCAAAGTGAAAGTCAATATATTCTTGAATGGATTTGAGTGAGATGCCTAAGGCCTATAAAAATAATGGAGTGTGTAACGCTATTCCCGGCACCCCAAATGGAAACAGCCTTTAGGGGGGAATATCTAGCATAAGACAAGCTAACTCTCCTCTGCACAGCAGGGAACACGGGGGAGAGAGAGGGTGTGATGTGAACACTTACCTGTGTCAGGAGACCCGCAGCCATATTTAGAATATTACAAAGCTTCGCCTCATTACTATTCTCCTCTCCACTATAAGCTTTCCTCCTGCTGCATGGGTGTGAGTTGTGTATGTGTTTGTGTGTGTGTGTATTAGTGTGTGTTGTAAATGTGTATATAAGTGTGCGGTAAAATAGTATTTTTCTTCTCCCCAGGTGAACCCATATTCACACAGTTCTCCATTTGCATGCATTAGGATTCTGTGTGCAGCCAGAAACAAAGGCACTTCTTCAGTGCTTATCGCTTAAGATAGAACAGAGGAACAGTGCGTTCAGTCTTGGGAAGCTAAACTGAATTTGATTGTAGATCATTTGCGAGATCGTGCCATCTCATGGCACAACGCCGGGGCAACATTTGTCCCTCGAAACAGCGTAATAAATGTGAAATTGTGTGAAATTGACAAATATGTTAAAAAAACACAAGGTCAGGGGACTTTTCGTGGCAGCTATAGCCATAAAGAAATCACAGTGGAATCAAATATGCTCACTTTAAAGACAAGGCTGACTGCTCGGTGCAATACAGCATGCCATCAAACTTAGTCTCTTGAGTTGGGTTGTCTTTCAGAGTCAGTGTCAGGAAGGCCAGTGAGGACAGAGGAGATGTCACAACAAGAAATTCAGTAGCACACACTGTCACAAGCACAAGGACACACTCCATCTTCATCTGCCTCTCGTTTCATTTTCTTTCCCTCCCAGCTTTCGTCAACACGTGTGTTTCTCCTTCACCTTTTGTTGAAGTTCTTGCTCATATCAGACTGTGAATTGAAAACATTCTTCAGTGCACAAGGTTGAGAGACGCCATACCTTCAGCGGCTGCACAAAATTTCACGTGACTTGAATGAGTATATGCATGCCTGCGCTCATGCAATGAAGAAGTCAAGAAGTCGCTGAAAGTGTAGATGTAAATAAACACATCCGCTGCCTATCATACATTTATTATTTTTTTTTTGTTTCTCATTTTCTATATACGTAATGTGTCCCTCTGATATCATTTCATGCAACCACTTGACAGATGTTTTGTTAGTGTCTCTATCCACCATGGTGTCTCTATCCATCATTTGTTTTTTTGTTTGCCTCTCTGTCTTTCATAACCTTCTCCCTAGTGTCACCCTGTTTTCTTCCGTCACTCGCTCCTAACTAGGTCATCCCATTCTCATCTCCCTCAAAAACGCTTAAGCGATAACACCAGCTATCTCCATATCTCCATCTCCTGTTCCATTTCATAGGAGGAGCTGCTCCTTAGTATTTCATGGCTCACACTGAATGTGCATCCATTTTAAGACTTTTCTTTTTTTTTTTTCTTCTGCAGCATCAGACTGCATCGTGCGGCGTGTGGCTCATGTCAGAGAGTGAATCGGTGGAGGTGAGTGGCTCTGTGAGGAGCACCGAGAGATGTGGCGCCTTACCAGCATACTAATCACCCACCACCTCTCCTCCTCTCCCTCGCTCTCTTTTTTTTACTCTCTCTACACCTCCCACTCCACCCTCATCCTCAATTTATCCAAATATCTTCTCCCTCCTCTCCCTCTCTCCATCTGCCTTATCGTGTCCTTGTACCAGTTCTACTAAGTCCTTCTAAGTCTTTCTCTGCTTTCCCCTTTTCTGCCGTGCTATCCTTCCATCTTGCTCCTTCCCTCCCCCAAACTTCTTCCCCTCTTCCCCCCTCAAACAGCTAAACCCCATTGATCAAGAGCATGCTCAATACTCTTTGTATTATCTGGAAGCACTTCCTCCTTCTTGCCCTCTTCCTCTTTCCCTCTCTCTCTCTCTCTGTCTCTCTTTCTTCATCTCCCACGTTTTTTTCTTCCAAAGCCTCCCATCGAGTGCTGAATGACAACAGAACACAGCACACTGAAAGAGGGAGAGCAAAAAACTGAGAGAGCGAGAGAGAGAGAGAGAGAGAGAGAGAGAAGAGAAGAAAGTGTACCAACCCCCCCACAGGGCAGCAGTGAGTGATGGGCTCCCCCTCTGAGCGAGGTTAGGGTTGCCTGTCACTGCAGCCTATCTAGTGCCACCACACCCCCTCTTTGCACTCCATAAGCTGCAAAACTGTCAGTGCCCGGCGTGACAGTCTTAGTGTCACTGTTTCACACTGGGGTGAGAGCAGAAATTCCTCCAGTGACTTGTTTGTCTCTCTGTCCCATCTCTCCGCTTCCCAGCATAAAATGGGCAAGTGACATCTTATTTAACTTGGTGGAAATACATAATGCACAATCTGTGTCTATGGAAATGTGTTTTTCTTGTTATATATTTTGTGCTATTTTTATTTGTTTTGTTTTGTTGCTGTTCTTGTTACCAGCTCAGTTTTCTGTGGTGTTTAGTGCTTAATGTGGTACTTCTTTTTGTGGCTATTGTGGTTTTATGATTGTTATTACTTGAATCTCTTTGCGAGCCTACTTTTCCACAATGTCTGTGTGACCTGATTCTCCAGGGTGAAATGTACTTTAAATAAATTTGATTTGAAATGTACAGGACTATAACTGTGTGCTACTTTCAAGTTATAGTTTAACCACCGTTGGAGGACAAATAAACAGTTGTTTTCTATGCCCATTTAATAACATTTTCCAAGAGGGATGCTGTTCATCTTCATTTATTTCGCCAACTGAGCACTTCCAACACAGCGGGTGTTACCACTCCAGAAACACAGTGCATTATTTTATTGTATATTGCATTAGTCAGCTCATTGATGCCAGAAGATGGGGTTTTGTACAGTGATACTTTTTAATTAGAATTGCTTACATTCATCTTGCAACCAAGGCAGCTCTCAGCTTGCTTGTATCAGAGAGAGAGAGAGAGTGGTCAATTCCCTGTCCCCTAAAACTAAAAACAACACACCGACCTTCACATCCCTTATCAACGCACTTCACACACACACACACACACACACACACACACCTACACACACACACACACACACACACACACACACACACACACGCACACCTCCCTCCTGACCCATCTAATCCTTAATTACCATGTCTAATTAGGCCCTGACAGCAGAGGTCAATCAACTAATTACAGAATCACAGGATCAAAGGGAGGAGGAACAGAGGGACAGCCAGACAGAAACCTCACAGCCATGATTAAAACATGAACATCATCTCTTTAAGCTCACACACACGTACTGTCCAGTACGCTACACACTTCACATGCTTCATAAAAATGCACACGCTCACACCAACGGACATGCAAGCTTGAGCTGCATGCATATTCACACACACACACACACACGCACACACACGCACACACACACACTTGCCTAACACACATGATAAGTACATGGTCAGTAGCCTAAAGCCTATGCGTTGTGACAGGAGATTCCCCCATAATGCAACATGCCTTCAGGCTCCTCACTCACAAGTGTCACTTCCACCCTCGTCTCTCATCGATCTACAGCTTCAGACCCATGCTGGGTTACAGCTCAGGTCGATCTATTGCTTGTGTGTGTGTCTGTGTGTGTGTGGGGGGGTTATATGTGTGCTTGTGTGGTTATTTGTGTCTGCGTCTATGTGTATGTACTGTATATACAGTATATATGTATGCAATAAGTCAATGTTTATGTTATGCGTATCTGCATCAGTGTGCTACTGTATACGTCAATGTCTGTTTGTATATGTCCATTTGTGCATATGTGTGTGCATGTGTAAGCTGGCAAGAGTGTGTGCATGCTATCTCACAGCTCTGTGTGTGTGTGTGTGTGTGTGTGTGTGTGTGTGTGTGCGTGCGTGCTGTATGTCAATGTCTCTGTGTTTGTGCATGTGTATATGTGGGTGCATATATGCTGGCAAGAATGTGTTCATATTGTTGTGTGTGTGTGTGTCTGTCTTGTGTTAGGTCAGGCCCCGGATCGATATGGGTTGAAGTATCTCGTATTTTATAGCCACATCAATACCGGGATCAGTGTCTTAATCAGCAATGTGTATCTGGCCTGGAAACAGGGCCTCCAGGGAAATGCTGCTTGGAGCGCCATCACAGCTTTGACGTAGGCAGAACCACCCCCCCCCACTTCGAACAGAATATCAATGCTACATTTCTGTACAGTAGAGCAGCTACAGGATACAGCTGTACTGAGACTAAGGACAGTTACTCAGATATACAGTCTACAGTACATGGTATAGCACTTTCTTTCTTCACAGATATGATATCCACTTTGTCCGTCTCTTAATAATGAATTAATAATGTCAACTTTAACGCAGTGTTTTGATCCTGCTGGCTTATCAGCGTGAGATTCATGATTAAAACCAGTTGCATTACGGGACGTCTCGCACAGAAAACCTGCTCTAGACTAAGAGCTGTAAAAAAGGAGCAACATGGAGGCTGTGGTTACCTACAGTAAACATGTACTGTACACTGTACAATCACAGAGCAAGGTATTGATTAACCTAGACTGCATTTACTATGGTGTAAAGACTTGCAGCTTGACATAATACAGTATGAAGTTATGGTTGTACTGCACTGAATTAAAAAGCCTGAGTTGGTCATTGAAGCAGCAGTAAATAGAAGCTGGCAGTGTATTTGTCTGTAAAATCATGCAACGTCTGACTTTTCTCTAATTTTCTCCTCTTCAGCCATCCTTTCCCTCCGGTCTCTGCCCCTCCCTCCCTGCAGCAGAGAGGTGCATTAGGGGAGATTAATAGTAGGTAGTCATGTTACAAATCATCCACTGTGTATTTCCCTATCCATCCTCCATCCCTCGCTTACTCCTCACCTCCATACTTTTCTCATCTCTTTCTCATTCTCCCTTTCTCTCTCACACACTCTTTCCCTCTTTCTTTCTCTCTCTCTCTCTCTCTCTCTCTCTCTCTTTCTCTCTCTCTCTCTCTCTCTCTCTCATAAACAGCAGAGTGATCAGACTGCAGGCCAACCTAAAAGAAAAGACTATATATCCACCTCTGAATACTGGAAACCTGCCACAGGTGCAGTGGAGCACAATAATTCTCTCTCTCTCACAAATATCCATGCTTTCACATGCTGCAGAGAGTGCTATCCGTGACAGCAGTCCGTGTGTATGTGTGTGTGTGTGTGTGTGTGTGTCGTTAGTGCAAGTGTCAACTTTTGGATGCAGGTTAGATAAACAGTGATGCTGAGCAACCTTTTAAACTGGCTCCGCAGACAGTGCTAATCCAACACTCCCCTTTAGGTCCAGCAAAACAGTTTTCCTTATCATCCTTCTCTCTCTCTCTCTCTCTCTCTCTCTCTCTCTCTCTCTCTCATCTACTTCTATTCCCCTTCCTTCTGTCCCCCCCTCTCTTCTTCACCCTCCCTTCATCCTTTCCTTCCCTCCTTCATTCCTTCTTTCCTTCCTTCCCACCTCCCCCGCCTCCTGCCTTTGCGTTCCTGTGCCAGCTTGCTGCTCATATTTGTCGTCTTAGCAGCCCTTCTCAGTGGGGGTTTTGTATTGGCTGTAATAAGCTGTATCTCTGCTCTGTGCCACCTGTGTCAGCTGGCACTCCTCTCATTCTGCCTCACGTCACACACTGAGTCCCTAATACATTTACATCCCCACCGCTGGGAGGCAAGTAGGTGTTTGCTCCGATGTGTATGTTTGTGCGTGCGTGTGTGGTGTATCTTTGTGTTAAGTGTGTCTGTTTATGTGCTTGCGCGCACATGGGCGTCTCATCACCGAAGTGTCATATTCATGACCGAATCTGTCTCCATGAATTTCAATGCGGTGTTATCGGTGGCAGCTGGTGACAGCTTTTGATATGACTCCAATGCTCCCTAATCTCCAGACGTACAATGACTTACACATTTACCTGCTAATCCCGCTCGATGACTTCAACTCACTTTCCACTGGGACACAGACACGCATCTTGTCAATTTGCCTATTCACACCAAAGAGGCTTTATTTACAAGTTTTATTGTGTGTGTGTGTGTGTGTGTGTGTGTGTGACTGTGTAATGTCTGCTGTTGTTCACAGGGATGTTCTCTCTGTCTTTACTGGTGAGTCACTTTTTAAATCCAAGGCTGAGTTTTCTTAATTTTTTAGCAGCTTTGATATTATGTTTACAAAAGAAAAAAAAGCTCTAGAAGTTTTTTTTTTTTTTTTTTTTTTACCTCGAAAGAATGATGTAAAAGGTTGTTTGGCAGTACCTTTGATAACTGATTAGTCCCATATGAATGAAATCACCGTCCTTGTTGTGAGCAGATCTGCTGGATAGTTTTAGACTTTGATCCGACTGAGTGGAGCAGGCAGCCTTCTGTGTTACAGTGGCATCTGGGGTGAATCCCCAGCAGCAGTATATCTGTGAGTGTGTCTAACTGATGAAAGGATGTGATGAAATGATGTGATATCTCTTCTGTTTGATGAACTCACAGCTAAACCGTCACCTGATGCAACCAGCCTGGTCCTAACTGACTGACTGTCATGACTGATTGACAGCCATGACATGCGGTCTCTTATCAATAGCTCACACTGCTGGAGAGGACGCTCAGAGGCCATTGCACAGGGGATGTGTGTCGTCAACAGTGACTGTTTTGTCAGGAAAATGACACACTCTGCACATATCTCTGCAAAATGTGTTTCAAAGAAAATTTTAAAAATTGTGTTGGCTGTATGAAAGTCAATAATTCAAGTTCTTCAGGAAAATATGTGAGGATGTGGGGTTTTTCCCACTGTGCACGATGTGGGCATCAGGAGCCAAATTCAGGTCAGTCAAACACTTGACCCCTACACCATTGTGCTATCAAATTGAATCGAGACAATAACTGTGTATTTTTTGTTTTGTCTTGGTTTATTGAGTAATATCTAACTGAGATAAAAGTAACAGTTAAATTACTGTGAACATTTAACATAGTTTTGAATTTCCACACAATCTTACCCGAATTTTTGTTAAACTCCCACAATCCATCGTTGTGTTCAACAAGATGATCATCTGATTGGCAATCTCCCCCTACTGCTCACTCCCCCCATTCATGTGCCTTGCTTTCTCCCAGATTTCAGTTGGCAGTGCTGATGCTGATGAGAGTAATCAGTCTTTGACTAACTAGTTTAACAGTGTGATCAGCCGATCACCGATCCGATCACCAATTGATATTATGCATTTTATGGGTTACGGTTCTCTCACCTCGTATGGAGTGATGCTCGCTCACCCAGTGTTACAGTCTCGCAAATGTGTGTAAACTTTGCAACTACAGCGGTGAATCTATGCGTGAAAAAAACAAAAACAAGCACAGATCCTGTGCAGACCCACGCTGCGTGTGATAAATTCTATGCACTGAACTTTCCGTTTTTTTTTTAATATTGTATCGGTTTTTGAAAATCCCTGTCAGTCAAACCCTAGTTTAAAGATAACATAAATCTGTCAGTGGGCCCTTCAATCAGCTGTTTTTTCCAAGCTTTGGTAGATTCAAGTATTATTGTTGAGTCTGAACCCGATGATAACCCTCTGGATGACCACTCTGATAAAGATGAGCACTCGGAAGAAGACTCCTCAACACTGTTGTCTAAGAACACATCGAGAGATCGAGTAAATCAAGAGATTTGAGTAAATGAATATAAAAATTAATTAAAACAAAATAAGATGAAATACACTCAGATAATACAAAATTAACTAAAAATAAAACAACTAATATAAAATAAAATCTCTATTAGATTGTTGGGGGTCAAACTCCTAGCACAGAACTTTCAGTCCCAATAGAGTGATGTCACAGTGATGTCACTGTCACTGTGACATCACAATGACTGACTGCCATAAATACTGACGTCTTCTGGAAGCTGTCTCATGTGCTTCTCAACACTTGAACAGTGAACAACTTTCAACCTACAAGAGAGAAGACGATTAGAAAACCCTGTGAAACATCTAGGCTACAGCTACGATGGAGGCTCAACTCCGAGCCAAAGACCATGAACTTCAGACCCTGAGGAACAGAATCAGGGAAACAGAGGAGAGAAGGAGGACTGATGCAGTCTGGTGGGCCTCACAGCTGAGGCAGAAGGATCAGAAGCTCTCCTTCCTCAGGAAAGCTCTGGGTGAAACCCAGAGCCTCCTGAAAAACAAAAGAGATGAGGAGAGAAGGAAGAGAGAGGGGGAGAGTGAGGAGGAGAAGCTGAAGAAGGCGGTGGACTGGGGAACCGCCGTCTTCAGAGAGAAGATGGAGGAGATCGATCTTCTCCTCAAAAACATTAAGGTCCAGCAGGCATGGACTGTGAAGGCCCTGGAGGACAGGGAGCAGATGGAGAGAGAGGTGCAGGAGAAAAACACCCAGATCCTCACCCTCAATGAGACCATCGGCTCTCTCACTGCAGAGAAGCAGCAGCTGTCCTCCACCATCACTGCTCTGGAAGCCCAGGCCGTGTCTCAGCAGAGCAGGGAGAAGGAGAAGCAGGAGAAGGAGACACAGACGGATCTGAGGGATGAGACACCACCCAGAGAGAACAACAACATGTTGAACTCTCTGGTGGCCACCCTCAACCGTCGGAGGCAGAGGATGAGGCAATGGACGGAGGATGTAAGAGCCTTTGAGGCCAAAATTGCCCGTGAGCAAGAATGGAAGAAGGAGAGAGAGGAGCTGCAGAGCCGGATGAAGCTGGCTGAAGAAACCGGCTTGGTGCAGCAGAAAGAGAAGGATGCTGAGCTCAGCCTCCTTCATCTCAAACTACAGTCTGCTGACAAAGAGAAGGCAGAGATGACCGCCACCATCAGCGATCTGGAAGCCTTCTCTGAAGCGCTGCTGGAAGACCACAGCCGAGACAGACAGGAGATGGAGGAGAAGGCCAGAGATGCAGAGATGACAGGGATGATCCAGCTGGAAGAGAAGGATTATCAGCTCAACCTCCTTCAGCTCGAACTCCAGTCTGCTGGCGAAGAGAAGGCACGGATGACTGCCATCCTCAGCGGTCAGCATGCCTTCTCTGCAACGCTGCAGAAAGATATCAGCAGAGAGAGAAGGGAGATGGTGAAGAAGGCCAGAGAAGCTGAGATCCAGCTGAGAGAGAAGGAGAAAACCATTAATTCCCTTCTCCTCAATCTGGACAGCCTGAAAGAGACAGAAGCCAGCAAGACCAAGGACCTGGAGGACAAAATCCTCCTGGAACAAGAGTCCTGCAAGGAGGCGAAGGCTCTGCTGCAGCAGATCCAGGAGCAGCAACAGACAGCAGCTGCTCAGAGAAACATCCTGGACCAAGAAACCCAGACTGACCCAGCAGTGAAAAAGCGCAAAGGACTGAGGCGATTTTTTGGCTGTTTTAGGAGGAAGAAGAATAACAATGATGTTTAATTCTGCAGGACATCCAATCTGTGCTGGCTCTTATCTCCCTCCGTTCGGCTGCTTCAGCCTGCAAATCCATCTGAAAACCACAGGCTCCTCTACTCCAACCAACCAACTTGCCAGCCAGCCAACCTGCCAGCCAGCCAATCAGCCAGGCAGACAGACAACCAGTCAGCCATGTGGTTTGGCAATTCAGCTTTAATAAAATAAAATAATTATATAAAATATATAAAATAATAATCAATCATTGTTAATTTTAGAAATTTCTTCCATTAGTAATTAGTTTCAGAACATTTGTACAGATTCCAAGGTCAAAATGAAGCCAAACTTTCCCAAGTTTGATTCAGTGTTGCTGTCTGTTTTTCTAACCTGAATTATCTGGACTGACTTTTCTCTCCAGTTGAACCCTGTTACATTTACTACTGTGATTTAAGTATTCATAATACTTACTGAAAGACAGCTAACCTACTGGAGCGTAGCAATATAGTAGAGTGGATGTATTCTTCTCGACAATACACTGTGTGAATGATGTGGTTATCCTGATTATTCCAGGACTATAGTAACTTCAACTACAGCAACAGTTGATGCTGCACACCTATCTAGGCGCCGTGGGACTGTGCAGAATCTGGACTTGTTTTCAATATGGATAGGCCTGGCCTAGACTTTGTACCTGCTATCAGCGCTCCACTGATGGCAACCTACACTAACAGAACAGCAGGAACAAAAGTGGTTCCGATTTCTGCCAATAGGAGAACACACAATTAGACATCTGCTGCTAACTTAAAGAGGCAAGTTCAATGGAGTGATGCAGCTATGTGCTGTGGTGTGTGATGTGAGGTCAGCGTGTAAGAGTATCAGGATCCAGGCAAGTGGAGCGGGGCAGAGAGGGGTGGAGGGGGGTGCAGCTGAAAGGGATTTCCCTGCAGTGCTAAGGGAGGCATACAGAAAAGGTTCCCTGCCATTAAAAGCTGGCCCTGAATTATGTAATATCATTATGTAATTGTCACATAACTGTTGGTCACATCTGAGCTGTGGCTAAGACAGTCAAGTGTGTGTGTGTGTGTGTGTGTGTGTGTGTATTAGGGGTGTGCGGAGATGCCACTATTTGTATCTGTTCAATCAACCAAATTATTTGTATTCGGACAAAACAAAGTGGCGCTTAAACCAGAAGTGGTTTTGACTGAAAGTTTTTATTTCCTTGTAATCATTGCTATTGTTGAGATATAAAAGCATTAAACTCATAGTTTTACTATGACCTGTCAATATAAATGAAGATAGTTTGCTTTTAAAGCTGTATTTTACAAACAACCTAGATGTTATGTAAACAGCCATAACCAACCATAGCCATAATAAATCTCTACTCTTAACTATTCCATGCTAGTATATGTAATATATATTTTAACATTTATTTATTAGAAACACAAGACATCACCACACAAAGTCCTAGACATTAAGTATCACATTCATCAACATATACAGTACATGACCACTGTTTACATCTATTGTACACATACATCCTATCATACACATGCACCTATACATATACATGCAAATACGCCTAATCTATAGACAATGAGATACATAGGGTGGGAGAGAGGGAAAAAAACAATAAATAAATAAATGCAGTCTTTTTGCAAGATGGTCGCATAATTCCACCTTCCTGCAAAAGTGCATCCATTCTGCAAAAGTGCAGTCGATTCTTGGTTGTAAGCAGGCTGTTATATTCTCCATAGATTTTACAGTTTTCAGTTTCAGCCAATTGATTATGATCATTTTATGAGCCAGCAACAAAAGTGTCCTGTGCATATACAAGGTGCATGCTAAGATTATATGTTCAAATGATATGTCCATGTGTAAAACTTCCCTCATTTCCTTTCCCACAGTATTCCAGAAACCTTGTTTTTTCAGGCAGTCCCAAAAATTATGAATATAGCCACCAATTATCCTGCAGCCCCTGAAGCAAGATGCACTAGAATTTATTTTTTTCGTATAAACAGTCTATAATAAACTGAAAAAATGCCTATGAATCAAAATTTCCTCATTCTCACTCTGAATTACTCTATCCAACTAGATGAACCCCACCACCAACCCCCCACTCCTAACTGGGAGACACTGAACAGTCAATTATAAACATCTTCATTATTCTATGAACTGCACAACCTGCCCAACCCCTCCCCACCACCCCTCCCTTTACTGGGGGACACTGAGCATTTATAGACTGGGATACAAAATCTTAGATGAAAAGTGCAAATGAAATAGCACTTTTTTAGTGTATATGGTCTGTTTTTTTTATCAACCTCTTTAAAAGCTCTCATTCTACCTCTACTTTGTTTAATCTGCATATTCTGGTATATTCTGGTATTAAAAAAAAACATGTCCCACAAATGATGCAGAGAGAGAGAGAGAGAGCAATACTTCATGTTTCTTGACTGTATAGTCACCAAGTTAAGACTTAGAGTTAAGACTCTGGTGAGTTCAAAATCCCCAGTCCACACCAAGACAACACCAGGAGCATCAACAAGAAACGTTAGCTAGCTAGCTTTTGTGGCTAACATTAGCTACAGCATAGGTTGCTTACCTGTCCAACAAATGTTAGGGCAACTCTGCATTGGTCTTCAAGTTTTTCAGAGTCCTGAGCTACCTCCACCTTTGAAATGTTGCACCAATGTTTGTTGGGCTTTTGGAGCGGGCTGCGTTATTGGCCTTTTTGGCTTTAGAATGAGGCTTTTTAGGCTTCGTTGCAGAGGTGCATCAAAGCTGATCGTTTGGTCGCTGTATGTTCTTCCATGGTTGCGCAAATGAAACTGAAAGAACTTTTGAACGCAAAGGGGGGTAGTTCAGGGGGCGGAGCTTGGGCATATATTGAAATGCCTGGGAGTGTGGATAATTTCCACCAAAACAGAGAGTACGGACCAGAAAGCTTGTTTAGAAAGCTTGAAATCTCAGCAGCCTTTGAGGTAACAGTGGAGTGACTGGCACTGATCAACAACACTTGCAAACCCCCACTGATATATTATGGTCACGAGCCAGTAAAATATTACTGATTGTTCCTTTAAGTAAAAAAAAAAAAAAAAAAAAAAAAAAAAGCTGATTACATAATACAGCTTTGGAATTGGGACATTAGCAGTCCATATGGTGCAATGTGAAATGTATATTACACATAGCTTGTATCATACATAATACAGCATATTGCATGAGTCACAACTCAGAGTGCTTGTGTGTGTTTTTTTAATAATAATCAGAACAGCAGTCCTGGAGCTGGTAGGCCGGATGCCTTACAGCCACAGTCTTCATTGCTTCCTGCAGGCATCGGGCACTGTGCTTGTGCCTGTCTGCCTGTTTGCCAACGTTAGTCACACTGCATGGCTGGAGGTAAAAAAGCCCAAACTCTATTTACCAACTTCACTCACTCCAATATTCGATCTGTCTCTGCACCAATTTAAAGGGCAGCAGAAGGCAGACGCCATCGCTGCCAAGGGCAACATGAGTGCTGATTTGTTATTGAGATTGAGGTTTTCATCTATTGTAGGCTACACTGTGTTCTTTCACTTTGGATGTTGGCAAAGTTGAATTTCTCTAGTGCTGCTATATTGCTATATTGACACTGTGTGTATGTGTGCTGATGGTGTGTTGGGGAGCAGCTCTGAGTGATTACCGTGTAGAACAACAGAACAGACTCTCTTACCACATCGAATTAAGCCACAGCGCCAGGCCCACAGGGGGAACTCTTCATCAGAGGAGCAAGCAGGAGATAAAAGAGTGCGGCAACTCAATCACTATCTGGTCACAGGGTTTAACAGGAGACAAAACTCACCGTGACACATGCAATGCATCTAATTACCACAAGATATACAGGTGGAAGCGGGAACCAAAAAGGGGCACAATGGCCTGAGGCTCGAGTGATGGAGGAAGTAATAATAATGTGGCATTCAGTGGTGGATCAGAGAAAACATAACTAGCCGGCTTTTGATAACACTACAGGATAGACACTTGTGCAAGCACACCTAGCACACAGACACACTCGCATACATGCACAAACACATACACATACACACTTGCATGCATATATCATACACACTGTTTTCTATCTCTCTCCTCCCTCGCCTCGTCTCTCTCTCTCCCAGACACACGTGCGTGCACACACACACACACACACACACACACACACACACACCATGAGAACCCCATACTGTGATTACAGCCTACAGTCACAAGGTCAAGCTAGTGAATCAAACAGCTTTCCCAGTAGACACCAGTTCCCCACGGGAGATGAAAGGCTGGGAGAAGCAGCACGCCACCCAGCCCACAGCGCTCCCACAGCCCCACAACCAGGACCTCTGCTGGGAATCACTGCAGGAGACACTCCCCTTGGGCTGGGGCCCCTTTGGAGACACACACTCAGCGGCAGCAGAGGATCAAAGCCTGGTGGAGAAAATAGATCAGATTAATGAAGCCAAGCTGTTCCTTCAGCTCAGAGGCAGGGATGGAGAGCCTGGTGAACAGCGTGGCTGAATCTGCTGTTCAATGGATTTTGTAATGGCAACTATTACACTATTATTCTTTGGAATGCTGTTTATGGTTTTTCACTAACAAAAGTCAAATGTTCTGTGGAATGCAAAAACCTAATCGAACGGTGGAAATGGAAATATTTGTTATTCACGATAAATAGTCAAGGACTAATTCTCTTTTTCACGTGTAACCATCATAGTGTGTTATAGATTGAACATGCTTCGAGCTTACTGCAGCAAGCTCTTTGTCTGTGCTTTGTACTTCACTTTCTTTTTATGTTTATTGACTTTTCACACAAGTCCATGTTACAAGCAAAAATGTATATGTAAACATAAATAGGTAAACAAAATTGAATGACATGAAAACCAAAGCTTAACAAAACTCAGTTATGATGCCATTTCTTTATAGGTACAGTTACCAAACATATAATTTTAGGACAACAAGGGGATTCCACTGCGCATCAACGTGGACAGTTTAGCCTTTTATTGAAGGCACAAAGATGCACCTTCAATACTGCATCTTCATCAGAATCAAGGTCAAGCTTGACTCTGATGAAGATGCAGTAGCATCGAAACGTTTTGTCTTCAATAAAAGGAGAAACTGTCCGTGTGCTCCAGTGAATCTTTTCTTTATATAATTTTAGGAGTCACATATGGAAAATTGTACTTCACTTTTTTATTTTAACAATATCAAACTGAGAATTTTTTTTTTGGGTGGAATATCTACAGTATGTGATCCTGTATAGCTCAACGAGTAACACTGCTAACACTGCGAGGCTCAGGGATTCCCCCTGTTGCCCCCAATGCCAGAAATGTATGAACTTACTGTACATACTGTAAGATGCTTTTTGAAGGTCTACACCACATGTCATATGCTCCGTTTTTCCCCACTGCCTTCTACTTTCAGTCTCATTCAAGATCATACAGTATATTAGAGTGACTTCATATATTAGAACTACAAATACCATGCTGCCACATCAGTCACACGGCCCGTCGTTCCCCCGGTGAGACGCCGCACCAGGTGAAACATACTGATAGCAGCTCTACACACAGCATGACAGGCAGAGGAAACGAAGCGGAACCATAGATCAGAGTGAGGAGGAGGCCCTCTGAAGGACGGATTCGTCAAGCATCCCTCGACCCACATGCAGATGGATCGGAGGCAGTCTCATTAAAAATAATTGTCCTTGAAACGTATGGCCGTCCAGACCCTGAGTAATACCTTTGCCTCTCAGGGCTGGTAATTGAAGTTGACCACAGTAAATCAGCCCTAGCGGTTGTTGTGTCGACAGCCTGGGAGAAGATTAAGCTGGTATCTCCGGCATCGGGAGAAACCTGGATTTACTGCACAAAATAACCGTGTGTGCGTGTGTGTTAAAAGAGATAGTGCCTTGATCAGCGTGATTGCACATTGTTAGGAAAATGAACCGACACCTTAACCTTTGCTGTGAAGGTTAAATGTTGGACATGCACATTATTTATGTTACACACATTATTTAGATGCCATGATTTTTCATTTAAGTAGCACTGTAGCTCCATTACCATGCTAGCTGGCCTGCAATAAACACTTTCACGGTGGGTCTCCAGGGCCCGTCAGATGTCAGCATGAAAACCATACTAAAATCTCCTTGACACAACAGCACACTGTATAATGTCTCACTGTGCCCTGTGAAGGGTTGAGAGATGATAGTTTGCCTCTAACTTCTGTCTCATCCCAGACACTGATTACCCTCCGTGCAGTTAACTTGGAGCTGCAGCTAATTAGCACCAATGGTAATTAGCGGAGTCGTTAAGAGCCTTATAATCAACTTTTCTCCTTCGCTCATTTGACTCCCTGGGGCTGCCGGGTCTGTCTGTGTCTGTTCCCTTCCTCAGCAGGCAAACTGCATGCGCATACGGCTGGGGAACATGCATTATACATGCCGAGCTATAGAGCGCGTGTGTGTGAAATGGTGATGCAGCGTTGGCTTGAGATGAACCCGACAGCTCCCAAGCACGGTGCGAACATGTGCATTAGTTAGCATGGAGGGCTGCTGTCCGAGGTGCTGAACAGTGGCGGGCCTGTGGTGCTGAAGGGACAGCTGCACTGTCCGGGCTGGGAGCCTGCAAGACGTCGCTATGTTTGGATACATCTGAGACAGACTGTAAAAATCCATGGGGTTATTTCAAGAGGCAGGATTACCCACTTAGCCAGTTAACTGTGTAAAATAATTCTATCTGGTAATAGTTTGCTTCCGAGGCTGAAAGCATTGTAAACCCAATTTTTTTTTTCTTGTGATGTTAATGTTTTGAACAGAAATGGTGGTTTACATGGTCTATTTATGGTTTCAGCAAGTTTAATGCCAGGAAGGCCAATAAAGGAAAAATGATATTTTTTTTATTGTTAAAGATAAAAAATATATCACTTGCCAGCAACTATATGTGTAAAAATAGCTGTATTATTGGCTCTTAAAGGTGTTCTTAAGCAGTCATGTATACTAGTAACCTGTTCATACTGACTGCAATACTGCAGTATAGACTGTAGCTTTCCAACCAGAGAGATACAATTGACTGTTTGTTTGAATTTGCACATATTTTCATCGATGAGCTCAGCCTTGCCTCATCATGTTAGGGTAGGCAATGGTTAGGTGCTATGCAGGCAATTACTGTACAGTGGGTGGGTGTAGGTGAGAAGTTGCTAAACCCCCCTTGGGACGCTGGCAAAACTGCCTGTGTGTTTTGGCTGCATAAGGCCTAATGTGTTGGCATGTATTCACCCTTAACTAATCATCGAAACACAAACACCTACTCACTCTCCGAGCAGAGAAACACAGAGTTTACACAGGCCGCTGTCACACCTGTTGCTCATGGAGAATATGGAACAAACCGTGTGTGTGTGTGTGTGTGTGTGTAAGAGAGAGAGAGAGAGAGAGTTTGTATGTTTGTGTTTGTGTGTGGGTGTATGCTATGGAGTGATACTGTATAGTTTGTAACAATGCAAGGCAAGGATTGCCCAGCTATATCTGATGTACTGCAGTCCGATGTGACCCAGAAGGAAGAGCATTCCTCCAGAGAAAGAGGTTAGATTCTACATAACAAATGTATGCACTCATTGTACTTTTAAAGGAGTTGTATATTGCTGTTACGTGAAAACTTACGTGAAAACTTTGCAACTCCAATTTTGGTACTTCTCATGTTTTCACTTGACTTGAAAGCATTGCATGGTTCCTCTATGGGTTGAGAAAATTCTCTGACATTTTGGGCTTATGAAGCCGTTTCAAAACTCATTGGATAAAATCATAAATTCATTGTCGTCAAGCTAAAAACAAGGCTGTTCCTCAAAGGCTGATATTTTGGATATTTGAGGTGACAATAGCTGTTGACTGTAGCTGTTTCTACACAACAAACAAGATTGTTCTGACTTCTGACTCTGAACTTCTAACAACTGGAATCGAGTTATATGATCAATATCTATCAGTGTGAGGGAAAAGGATAACCTCATTTTGCTCATGTGGATTTTATTAGGTCAGCAAATTATTTGAAAGTGATGATCACAGAGGATAATAAGGTTAAGTAGGGCAGAAAGAGGTTAATCTCTCTCTCCCTCTCTGTGTCTTTCTTTCGCTCTCTCTATGTCTCTCTTTCCTCTCTGCAGATCTATCACTTCTTTATATTGCCAAAGTTAATAAGTAAGATTAACTTACACAACAGTGATAATTCATAATAATGTTATGGATAATATGGATAATTGTGGATAATAATATGGACAATTTCTTATTTTTTCTCTATCCCTCCCTCCTCATGTTAACTTGATTATTATCATTATTTTATCAATGCAGAACCGTTGCCTGGATACAGAGGCTAGACTGTCCAGTAACTGACCTTGATAATGATGATCTAGTTGACAACATAGTTGCTGAGCCAACTCCAATGCACAGTGACTGCATACTGTTAAACTACTAAATCAGTGTAAAGCAATTAAACAATGTAATCATAATCACAATCTCTGAAGGTGAAGCTTGGCACTGTGTGTGTGTGTGTGTGTGTGTGTGTGAGAGAGAGAGAGGGCTTGTGGTGGGTCTGACAGTGCAAGTGAAATAAAACTGTTTCTCTCCCGAATTTGCAGTGCCCATCACTCCCTGGCCTGATGCAACCAGATACAACCGTCACCCTTCACTGAACCTGCCAGCGAAGGCCATTTGTTTGCATAAGGGACCTGCCAGTAAAGCCATGTTAGTGTGGCCATGGAATTACTAAAACCGCAATGGCAAAATGCATTCGCTCGCACGCTCGCACGCACACACAAACACACACACCCTCTGAGTCTGACACCAAACAGTGCCTGTCGACAGGGTCTAGCCAAGGAGCCACTTTACCATCAGCCCAGGTGATAATGATGATGCTCCATCAATGCCAGAGGGCTGGAGCTGAGGCAATATAAAGCAGGAAGCATACACATACAGAGAAACACACACACACACACACACACACACACACACACACACGCACACACATACACACACACCAACACATTATAAAAATTATCCTCTGTCTGTCTGAATATATGGCTGTTTAATGAGGGTAATTACCTACAGTATATTAGTCTCTATTTCTCCCTTATTAATTGCTCTCTCTCTCGCTCTCACGATTCCCGCTGTCTACACCGCTTTCTGAAACCCAAAACTTAAAAGGAGAAGTAGTTACTATAATCATGAGAGTGTAAACATGATGGCCTTTAAAAGCTATTCATTGCAGTGGGCTGCAGAGTGGAGGGATGGGAGTAAATGAGAGGGAAATAACAAGGTAATTCAAGGCTTAGAGAGTGGAGTGGAACGGTGAGACATCAGTGGGCATGGCTGATGGTCTGGAACATCAGAGGTATAGCTTGTATCACAGGTGAAGGGATGTTTACACATGCATAGCCGGGGAATTATCATTCGCTAGAACCCGACTCCAAATGTCAGAGGTGTTAGCTATGCAATAATAAACAGGCCTCTGTCTCAAAATAGATTATTTACAGTGCAACCACTCAGATTTGATAATACGATACGATAACTTGCTCTCTATTATGTAAGGTTTACGTAGCCTGATGTCCAAAAAGACATTTGAGTATATATATAAAAACTACAGCAAGGATTGGTGTTTTTATTTACTGTCATCTGTTCGTGTTTGTATGTGTGTGTGTGTGTGTGTAGCTTCAAGTTTGACTGACACCCCACTAAATTAATCTCACGTAGAGAGGCAGCGCCGAGCTTCCAACCATCACCCAATTCATCAGAGAGAGGGGTTCGTGTTTTTGCACTAACTTTCTCCGTGATAATAATGAGGAGGCAATGAGAAGAGAAATTGTATTGTGCTGTGTGCTGTGTTGTGTTGTGCCAGTTCACATCAGAACAATATTCTTCCTCTCTGTCTCCCTTTGACTCAGGTGCTCTACACAAGCTTTAGATTGCCTGCATTCGAAGCATATAGCTTTGAATCAAAGCAGATCTAATGCAAATTAATGAATGGTGCATTGCAGCCAGTTCCATAAATCTATCACAGAACTAGGCCTCATCCAACAGGCTGCTCAAAATACTAATATGCTGCACACAAACTCTCACATAATACATGTATAACTGCTGCAAAACTCCATTTGCTGGCGGTAAAACAGAGGACTTTGATGTTGGGCCATTAGGCTTTTTGTAGACAAGAATGGTGAGAGTGAGACATTACCATCCCTTAGTAGGAAAAGCGGTGGGGGGAGGGAAGAGGCATTTCCTTCTTGTCTCTCATTTACTAAATGGGGTGAATTACTGCTGTCAACACACACATTACCTCCTCGCACCCCCCAACCCCCACCCCACACACACACATACAGATACACACATACGCATGCACAGACCCGCACACAAACTCTAATTCACACGCACACTTGGAAGCCTGCATTGTTTGGAGGGGGGATAAATCAAAATCGTTTGAAGTATTATAGTGCGGTATGATGCAGATCTACAGTTGTGTGAATCAGAATGCCAAGGACAGCAGCCGGCAGCGTGTGAACCTTAACAAAGCTGCACTTTAATAAAACGATTTCACACTATTCCAAACGCAATTTTCTTCCAAAATGCTTTTATCAGCTTTTTTTAAAACAAAATACGACCACACATATTACCAATGATAACATGATACAGCTGATAGAATTAGCCCCCCCCCCCCCCCCCGGTCTCTCCACCCCACCTCCCACTTCCTACTTCACTTGTCTGATGAAGTAGTTCAGATTCACCAGTGGGTGACCATCACATACAATGTACTTTGAAATGTGTGCTGGGTAATAAAAGCGTGAAGAAAACAAATATCCAAACAAACATGGGCATAGATTTACACACACATGCTCATGCATACACACTCGGACACAGACACACACACCCACACGCACACAGTCACCCACAGTCCCTCACATGTCTCGCCCACAGCCCTTCTGGGCTTGTCTCCATGGTAACGACAGCAGGGATGGTGTCCTTGGCAGAGATGGAGGGATGGAGAGAGAGAGAGGGACAGAGGGAGAGAAAAAAAAACGAAGGTACAGACACTTGTTGAACGGTTAAAAGGATACCTTGACATTCTGAATTTTAATCTGTTGTATATTATGGATATTTCTCCCTCCCTCTCTTCATTGTCCCCCAGGCTCTCTTCTCTTCTTGTTTCTTCCTCAGTGCATTTGAGATGTGAAGTGGCGGTGCAAGAGTTTTTTTTTCTTAATAGGTACCTTGACATTTTCCCTTTCAGTCAATTATTTTTCTTAAACAGGTACATGTGACATTGGGGAAAGTGTTTTTACGTAGGTAGCTAGCACACTGATGAAAGTTAAAAGCTAAAGCATCTGTACCTTTCTGCCCTCTGTGCATTAAAGTTTTTGAACAGCAGGTCATCTTTGGGAGTGTGGACCCAATTTTTTTTGTTTTTGCATATTGAGTAGTTTGGTGTATTGCCTTAAGTGCAGTGAAGCATTTGTTTTTACCTTAGCTACCTCAAAAAACTTTGTTAACCTAATAATTATGTGCTGACCTGCACCAAGAGCTGCTCTTATAAAGGGCTTTTGTGTTGAAATTCAGTTAACTTTGACAGATAAGATACCGGCGTAATGTCATCATGCCTTGTAGGTAGAATTTCCAAAAGAAACTTCCACTGATAGTTTTCACACTCAAAATGTCAGAACATCCAGTGAGCAGCAGGGAAATTCAGACAGAGAGAAGTGAGGAGTCCTTTAATTATCAGAAAGCTCCACTTGTTGGTCCTAGAGGCAGCACACTTTAAATGCATTTTCTTATATCAAAAAGAGGTGCAGTGAATAAAAGACATTTCCTCTTCATGTTCTTCATGCTCATTCTAACAAATGCCCCTTGAGCTGCATTTTCTAGAAAGTGATGCCACTCACATCCTCACAAATACCTGACATCACAGTTCTCCAGAGATGCTTGAGTGAAATCATCATGGCTGCATCAACAAGTGGGCTCTAAAAGCTGCACTGACTTTGTCTTTGCCTTTGCTGTCATTGCATCACCAACCCAAGTATTTGTTTTCTAGCACCTTTTGTCTCCTACTAGTTGCAGTGCATTCCCCTTTTATATCCCTGCTGGACTCTAACCTACAGCTTCAACTTGTCCTCCTGTTGTCCCTGTTCCATGTGTGTCAGTATGTACTATATAAAGTGTTGATATATCTCTGGAGCAATGTCACCAAGACATATTCCTGTATATTTATGGCAGTACTTGTAGAATCAAGTGACTCTGTTACTGATTCTGAAATATGCGCTCCATTTACCCCCTCAGGGCCGGAATAAAAACCCCTGAAACAAACCAGACTATGAGCTAAAAATAGAGCTTACTGTACCTAGCGAGCCCTACACTGTAGTGTAGTCCAGCGTAGATTCAGAGATCGGTGCAAAACACAGGCAAAGACCCTCCGGGGCAGGAAAGGATGGGACAGAGAAGTGACCTTGCTCCTCATCATCATCTGTTACAGCTGGATGACTGATGCCAGTCAGTCTACAGCCTGTCAGATGTCTCAATAACAAGCACTCCGTACCCTGGCACAGTGGTGTGCAAGCATGTGTGTTTGTTTGTGTGTGTGTGTGTGTGTGTGTGTGTGTGTGTAAAACCGAGGGGGGAGAGACAGATTGAGAGAGACAGAAAGACAGAGGGAGAAAGAGAGTTCTCCCTCAGGCGTAGACACTACCTGTCTTGATAGCAGATGGGGCAGATCAGATAGAGCGGCCCTTATGGTGCACGAGGCTTTCAGCAGGGGCACAACAGGTCACAAACGCACACGCACACACACACACACACAGATTGATAATACATCCTGCACCTTTCCTCTGGGTGCTGCGGGAGGTGGCGTGCGTGTAGCTGGGGGCAGAGAGAGGACAAAGAGAAGACAACAAAACAAGAAAAAACAGAGCAGATGATGATGAGAGAGAGAGAGAAAGAGAGAGAAAGACAGAGAGAGAGACAGAGAGAGAGAAAGAGTATGTAAGAAGCATGGGGAGGCATTCAACGCCTATTCAGAAACTATGGGTTCACTGGGGGTTCACACAGGACAAAGAATTGGCAGAGAAGAGTGTTTCATTATGGTAATTATGTAAATAGTTATGTAAATAAAACAAACATGTAAATATGCAAAGCCTGGAGCCATGCTGCGGAAGTAGATGGCACCAGTGCCACGGAGAAAGAATGGAACCTGAAAGATGAAAATGCGGGATGAAACATCGCTTTATCTCTCCTCTCCTTTCATCTCCTCCCCTCCTTTCCTTTCCTTTCTTCTCTTTCCTCCCCCCTCTCTCTCCATCCACCTGTGTTCTCCTTGTTTATTTTCTCTCTGAGCGCCGCTGTAAAGGGCCTTTGTGTGGACTTCTGGGTGATTAGAGGCCTAACTGTTTCCCTCTCCTCTGATTTCTGCATGCACTACGTCTTCACTATGTCCTTGTCAGCATCCATCCGCCTCTCCTGTGTGTTGTCTCAATGCCTCGGATGTGTCAGAACTATGTCAGTGAAAAAAAGAAAGAAAAACAATGCCGTCAGCTCCCATAGCTTACCGCTCTCTTTGCTTATTGCAACGCAGTCAGCACACCACCTTCGTCCGCCACCTCCTTCCGCGCCGGTCTCGCTTCCTTCGCTGTCACTCCTCCGTTCACTTCCTCCTCTCCTCATGCATTAGAGAGACTCACAGAAAGAGACTCAGCCATTAAGAGCGTTAAAAGAAGAGAGTGAGGGGGAGGGATGGACTGCTGATGACCAACAGAGGGGTGGTTGCTGAGAAACTATTTGACTTGAAGGGAAAAAGAAAAGGAGGGAAAAGCAGACACACTGAGCACTTTATATTGTGTTTCCTCCTACAGGCTTGAGTCACGGTCATTAGCAGACAACATGAAAGAATGACGGTGGAAAAAAGATAGATAGACAGAGAGACAGCGGCATCTGGCATGTTGCTGTAAAATGATGCCTTGTGACAATTATTACAGCAACCACTGCCTCACCCTGACAAATATTTTCCTAAAGCACATTTGTATTCATTTCCTCTGACACAGCCTATTTCTGTTTTAAATTATATGGAGCAGGTTATAGGACCATCTTTTCTTAAATGGGGCTTTGAAGCACTTTTTTAATGGCTTGTCAACCCTGTTCTAGTTTATTAATGTTAGCTATCCTTGGACTCAGATATAATAACTGTGGGTCGAGCGGAGTCCACAGTAAATTCATTCAGCTTTGTCTTCATTGCTCACCATTAACAACGCAGAAAAAACTGCGAAACCTAACACAGTGTGATAATTATTTCATACAAATAAAGACGCATAACAAAATGAAAAAATAAGATAACATTATGTGGCCAATTTAAAGATGTTTAACAAAAGTAAATGAAGCCCAGCGCTGAGATAGCCATCTTTGTGGTTCCAGCCAATAGTCAACTAATGAGAAACAACCTAAAGGACAATATTGCTTTTGAATCGCTGTTGGTGTAGAAAAATAGAAAAATCTTAATGGACTGGAAGTCCTCAACCCCTCCTAAAGTGTCTCTATGGCTTAGTGACCTTATAATGTTTCTGAACTTAGAGAAGATCAAGCATTGGCTAAGAGGTCCATCTGGTAAATCCTGGTAGATTCTTACTGAGTGACTAATGTATCCTCCCTATTTTTTCTTTCCGTATTTGCTCCATTTTTCTGATTTCTTGTTTATGACAAGAATTTGCAAATAATATTTCCCATGGCAGTGTGTTTAAGTGCATGATATGGGGATCGTGGAGCAGAGAAACAGGTTATAAGGCCTTTTCAGGGAAATTAGATTAGGTGGGTGGGGGTTTCATTCAAATTTATAAAAAAAAGAATGGATACCTGTCAGATTTATGTTCAGAATTACTTCATAAACATGTTTTTTCCCCCAAAAAAATTAAGTGATGTGTGTACAGAAATTGGGTCATCGCTCAAAATTGATGTATCAGCTTAGCAATCACTTGCACTCATTCAGCTAACACACTAAAACAGTTTAAAAACAACTTTATTTGAATAACCCTTAAATCACAGTTATAGTCTCAAAAAGCTTCACAATGCTCACATAAAGAAACAAGAAATGAAAAACAAGTGAGAGGTTGGAATTGGATAATACCTGTCAATTTATTTTCAGATATTATAGTCCGCTCTCTCTCTCTCTGTAAAGTGCATTAGATTCACATCACTTTTAGCCTGCTTGAATAGCTCTTGACTATTAAACCCTGCAGTTCAAAGAGCTGTCAACACATCATACACTTAGAGAGGGAGAGAGAGAGAGAGAGAGAGAGAGAGAGAGAGAGAGAGAGAGAGAGAGAGAGAGAGAGAGAGAGAGGACTCTAATATCTGACTATAAATTGACAACTTCTATGAGGGCTTTCAAATCTAAATCAGCAAAAGGGAGATGGGGAAAGAGCTTAGTGGAATGCATTCACAAGCCTACTAAGCAAAAAAATTGGCTGGATTTAAAATGAAAATGGTGTCTACATACTGTGCCAACAGTAATTCTGATATGTAGAGTGTGCACTGCATCTATTTGTGCACATTTGTGAATCCGTGAGTGTACATGCATGTATTTGTGTGTGTGTGTGTGTGTGTGTGTGTGTGTTTGTGTGTAGATAGCTGACATTTGACTCAGTGAATCAGTTGTTTTTCAGTGCAGTTCTTCTCTCTCTGTATTGAGGCCACAGTTAATAATGGGCTGAACTGATTGTAGCGGTAATTACCAGTATTGAAGAGTGTACAGTGTCCTGGCAGCAGTTTGTTCCCCCTGGCTATCCTGCTTAGTGCTTAGAAAAGAATAAAACAGCTCAAGGTTACAATGTGCCTCAGTTTTACAGGATCAAACCCCCATTTAGAAACAGCTGCTGGAGGGAAATTAAAAAAAAACAGAGGAGAGGAGGAGTTCAATGCCTGAGCTTGCATCATCATCAGCCCGACAGCATAATACACAATCGGCTTATCTTCCCAAAGTTGGCCTACTCCTCTCTAGGTAGCTCATAAAATGCACCAAAAATAGTTGTACCTGTACCCGTTTGTGTGGCTGGATTCAGGCCAAGTGTCACTGTTTTTGGCAGATAGCGGCCTGACTTTAAAATCAGGGCGTATATCGCAGGTCAAACTGTACTATTATTGTGAAAGTCATTATCCTTATCGATTCAAACGGATTAAAAACGGTTAAATAAGCCTAGATAATGGGACAAACCAACCCCAATTTATCTTCACTTAGAGATCAGGCTGTTGGGAGCCTTTCTACATGATTGCACCGGAGAGAAAGTATCTAGCGTTGCCTTGCTCGAAAGCTCTGAGGATTTCCTCCGCAACCCTCGCTCGTCATCATCCCCTCTCCTCAGCCCAGAAATTACAGTCCCAGTAATTACAGAACTCTAATTAAAGCGGCAGAGTGGCAGAGAACGGGAAAGGCACGCTCCCATGACATTTCTTCAACAAGAAAAATGATATTCCATATTTAGCTGGGGTTTGGAGAAAACGTGGCAGGATAATGGATAAGGTGGTTTGCAGAAGCAGAGGTCCTGGTGTTAGCATCCTCTGATAAATACCGCACTTTATTTCGTGTGACCGATATAACCCACACAGAAATATGATCCTTCAGATCACAGTGTAGCACTACAACGACATCAATACGACTAAATACTGTGAAATTGTCCTGCTGGTTCGTGATTAGATTTAATGATTTGAGAATTAAGTTGTGCGATAAGCTAATTCATTGTGATTTATTTCTGATGGAGGATGGTCAGACTTTTAGAAACTAGGACTTTGACACTACCCAATATATATCTAAGGCATGGGAAAGAGGAATCCTTATTTATTTTGAATTCTGAATGAGATATTGGATACTGAACTTCATTGTTTGTAATGTCATTTGAAGGTGAATTGTAGATGGACAACATGCATTCTATGTTTTCAGCATTGTACCTTTTGTTTGATCACTTTGTTTCACTTACAGTGTCTTGTAGCCTATGTGGGCTGGACACCAGTATGGTGTATGACGCTATAATAAAATAAAATCAATCAATCAATCCAGCGTGCGCTAAAAAATATTTTATTAGGGAAACTTGCAATTCCATCAATAATGTGTGCCATTCTCTCTCAGTTCCACTTTCTTCAAACATTTTCCCAGTTTCAGTAGAGCTACAGAGCCTTCAGGGTCCAATCCTTTGGGTCCAAAGGCAACCATTATGCCACTTTTGATAGACTTTGGCTTTATGGGACAAGAGGACTGGAAGTGACTTTTCATGGTTTGACAGTCATAAAGTCAATATCATGGCTTTAGGATCTGTCAACAACATTGTCTGTATAAGCTCTGAAGCACACACTAAACACATATCCACTCACAATAACCCGTCTCCCAGAAGGACTTAGTGCTGCAAACATTGTTTATGCTTTCAACCCAAAGACAGCACTGTACTTATTCAGTTGCAGTCTGAGCTTTAGTCAACAAACCATTTGCGACAGAAGGCAACTTTCTGAAGGTTAAGCAACTTTCCAAAGAGGCATATCTGACGATGTAATAGATGGATTTTCTGTGCATATTCTGCATAAATTGTGGCCCCGGCGATGTGTGTCAGTGAGTGTGTTCCTGCGCCTGATCAGATGATCTGCATAGTGATCTGACAGCGCTGATTAATTCTGCTCTTCCTGGCAGCCAGCTGTAATCAACAGGAGCTGACTGGCAGATGAGAAAACACAGCAGGCGTCCTGCATGGTGACAATGTGGCTCCGTCGGCCCACACAGCTTTTGTTCTCCTCACACCAGCCCGGCTACTGGAGAACGCACGCTCTGGCTGAATCGCTTGCAGCTTTGTTGTTTACTTCACTTTTTTCTTCTGTTTGTTTTGAAGTATGAGTGTTGCCCTATACTGTTACTTTTGTGCAGTCAGGAGCATTGTTTTTCCACTATTAAACTGACATAAATGTCTTAACCGTTGCATTGGACATTTGAAGGGATTAATTCCAAAACTACATAAATCAATTTTGGGAAAACATTGCTATCAGAAATTCATTCATTCATTTTACTGCCACAGATGATTGTATCCTCAAAAACAGAACTACTTTGTAATCAAAGGTCTTAAGATGACTCCTAATTTTATTAGTAACCCATAAAGCTTTATGTTCATGCCAGCAGTCATTATGTCAGAGTAGGTGCCATACGAGGGATCTACATATAAGATAAGATAAGATTGCACTTTATTGATCCCTTAGGGGAAATTATAGGAGAAATGTCTGTATATGGATACATGTTATACATGTTAGTTTGGAATGAAACTATTCATTTGTATTACTTAAATATTTTTTGATTGAATTGTGGCTGCTATGTTACCTGTGAATGTGTATATACGTGCATGTGTGTGGATGTGTGAGTGTGTGTTTGTGTATGTGCATGTTATTGTAATGCTTCTGTGGGTGGATCATGTTTTGTTCAATTGAGCTCAAATCTCATCCCTGCTAACCTTGATAAACATTATGGGAGGTATGCGGATTGTGTATTAAATTGTGTAAATCATCTCTCTCTCTCTCTTTCGCTTACTGTATATATGTGTGTGTGTGTGTTTAGTTGGGGAAAGAGAAACAAAGAGAGAGAGAGAGAGATGTGTGATTGGAAACAATACTATCCATCAGGCTGAGAGTATTTGTCATTGTGAGAAAGGGGGAGAAGAGGAGGCGAAATAGCGATGCCGTGTCAGGGAAAATGTGCTTTTCAGTAACAATGGCGTTCTTGGTACACAATCTATCTCACTAGGCCCTGTGGGGAATGTGTTTGTCTCTTCCTCCAACTGGCAGGGGACAGAATCAATCATGACTTATTGTTGGACTCGTCTTTACAGTGTCTCTCACGTACCTGTCCTCAGTCTACAGCGGCAATCAGAAAGGACAAACACACACACACACACACGCGCGCGCACACAGTAACAACCCGCCAAAAAGAGCAGTGATTGATGTTTTGGCAGACCATCGATCTGTGCGGTGGAACGTTTTGAACGCTATTGTTTGCCTTTCGAATGCACTACTCATTTGAATGACTTCCCTTTGTTCTAAAACCTTATCAAACATTGACAGGGAAACACAAGGAAAACACAGTATGTCACTCCTAATTTGTCCTATGCTCCAAATCTCTCTCTTACCCGCTAATTCCCCCGATACTCTCCTCACGTCTCCCACCACCCTTTATCCGTCTAACAATGTCTTTTTTTTTTTTTTTCCCTTTCCGAAGTATTTGACGATAAAGACGCAGGAGAGTATGCATGTTTGACAGTAGATCACCGCTGTGAACAGTTCCAATGAGAGCGAGAATGGCAAAAAAAAAAAAATGGGGGAGGTGGGGGTTATCCTGATACAGTTCTCTGTCTAACGTCCTAATGAAGGTGAAATAATGCATGAGGCTGGTAGAGGGGGATCCTCTCCATGTCTCATTATACAATATTAAGAGACAAGAAGCAGAAGAGAGAGAGAGAGAGAGAGAGAGAGAGAGAGAGAGAGAGAGAGAGAGAGAGAGAGAGAGAGAGAGAGAGAAATATATAATATATCGTTCTCCATATATCACTCTCATTTGTACTGATGTCCTTGTGACTGGCAGGAGGTTTTCACATGGAACAATTACCGCTCCCTGGAGTATGTCACAGCGTTACGGCTGGATCACACCAGGAAACAGGGAGAAATGTAGCTCCATTCCAGTCCAAGGGTTTTATTCCAAAAGGCTATATATCCATTTTGCAAAAAAAAAAATGATGTTCATTGTCAAATATATATTAAAAAAACAGATGGTTACAATGTTACTATTTCATGATTTAATTGTAAAATTCAAATGGTCATCTGAGAAACAAGCAAATAAAAAAAAGCAGGCGAAAATTGATGGGAATTAATTCAGCCTTGGAGGCTCAGCACACACATTCACTCACTCTCTCTCTATCTCTCTCTCTCTCTCTCACACACACACACACACTCTCTCTCTCTCTCTCTCTCACACACACACACATCTCTCTCGCTGCTAACCATTTGTTGGCTGCATTTGATATATTAATTCATTATGTAATATCACATTATCCATGTATTATACATCTATTATGAGCCAGTAATTTTTCTCTCATGAATAACAGCTAATAGAAACAGATTGCCTTCACTCAACCTTGACATGCCTTTCACCCTCTTACTGTGTGCTCTCTCTCTCTCTCTCTCTGTCACACACACACACTCTCTCTCACTCTGCACCCTGTCAGTTTGTGTGTGTAGGATGAGTGAGTGCATGCTAGGGTGAGAGAGACAGAGAGAGAGAGAGAGAGAGAGAGAGAGAGAGAGAGAGAGAGAGAGAGAGACAGAGACAGAGAGAGAGATTGTGACATTAAAACAGTGAAAGAGAGAGAGAGTTGGAAAGACAGGGTTTTTAGTCCAGGCCTTAGGGTAAAAACAAAAGGATAGAGGATATCCACCATGGGTAAGGTAATGCTCAGTGTGCTGAGAAATGGGAATGAAAGGCGACGCGAGGGTGAGAGGACAGAGTGCAGCAAAAGTGAGAGGAGGAGCACACAGGAGAAAGAGAGAGAGAGAGAGAGAGAGAGAGAGAGAGAGAGAGAGAGAGAAAGAGAGAGAGAGAGAGAGACCAAAAGAGGGAGAGACAGTGAGGGCCAGGTTGTGGGTTTTTGATGTGGAGAAGAAAGTGCGTAAGGAGAAGAGGGGCGAGATGAAAAGGGACGGAGGAGGGCAAAGAAAGGTGTGAGAGGGAGAAAAGAGAGGAGAGAGATAGGGGGGAGAGGGATACTGAGTGTGTGTGTGTGGGGGGGGATCCTGCACTTTGAGAGTAATGAGAGGCGACAGTGTGAATTACATTACTGCTAATTAATCCACGCTTGACCACATGCACTAACGAGAACACACACACACACACACACACACTTGACTACAGATTCCGTAGGTAGAACGTAGACGCAAACACACATACAGTGCACAAACACACACACACACAACATGTGCACATTTGACCACATATACAGTAAGTCAGATCACACACACCTAAGCATGCGCATACACATCCAATCACTCATGAGACTGCTCTTTCGATTCCTCTCACACTCTTTCTCCTTAATCCTCCTATCCCAAGGAGAGCGCTGGAGCACTTGGAGGTTAAAAGAAGGACTTTCAGGCTTTTCTCAACCAGGTCTGCTGGCTGGGGTTGGCCTTTATGAGAGTTCAGCAGGGATATCGCACCAGGGGACAGTTAAGTGTGAAAGAGACCTTTCCCTGAACTCTACTTTATACACATCTGCATTTTAAAAAAAAAGAAGAAAAAAAAAGAAGTTTCCCAGTTAATCTTAAAGGTAATGTGTACGATTCTATGTGTACGAGTCTATTTTATAAAATATTTATCACAACCCATCTTACAAAATAATAAAAAATGTCAATTTTGTATGAAACCATCACACTAAAACATCACATGCATACAAGTCCTTTCAAACGTTTCAAATTTTTTTCTTAGTTATTTAATGCAAACAACAGTACAAACAAAAAAGTCAAAGACAAAAACAAAACAAACACATACAAAACAGATTTTAAAAAAAAAATGGCGGTTGGGCAGACACTACATGAACTTGTTCTGAGATTTTTTTTTTTTTAAGATTTGGGCGATGAGATTAGCTTCTGATTACGAGAAGCATGTTACAGTGAATATGTTGTGTGTGTTATGTATGTTTACATAATGCTTTCAAACGATTCTATCACTTATTCTCATTTTTTTACTGCAGCTATGGAAGCATATGGAAGCGTTTTTGAGAGCAGTGGTTTCATACCCCATTCGTTTACGCTAGCACCGCTAACAAATGCTAAGAGGGGGCTGTTGTGCTGCACAGCCTCATCTCAAGGTTATGTAGTAAAAATGTCACCCCCGTTCACTGTGCGCTGCATGGGTCGCTAACTTGGAACCGTGTCGGGGTTTTAGTTGAGGCCAGTGGGTTTTATGGTGCTTAGAGTGAATATTAGAGTCTGTCTAGCCAAACAGAAAACACATATGTGGCATTTGTTCTGACATTTGGCTCGCTGAGAACACGTCCCCAAACACACGGCTGATAACACTTTGTAAATGCTCTCTTTGTGCCTTCGCTTCTCGTCCTTTCCGCCGGTACTAATCTTCATAAGAGGTGTCTAGTGTGTGTTTACTTGGTCGTCAGTCATCAGAGAACACACGCAAACACGCCATGCACACGCGCACACACACACCCCATCACCACCTCCCATCTCAAACTGCAGTTGACTGTGAGTGACATTCAAGCCTCCTCCTGCTCCAGAGGGAAACTCATTATAGAATGCTAAACACTGGCGTCCAAAGGGCCACAGAGTGTTAATGAGTGTTGGCTGAGCGCAGGACACGTGTGTTCTGTCCGCCTGTTACAGCACCAACATAAACTCTGACAAATTCTGACCTGGACCGCAGGCTGTGTCCACCCACACACACACACACACACACACACACACACACACACCACTCAAGACCACTCAAACCCCCTTTCATTCTATTCTCTGAGTGAAAACAATTTTGCCGCTATGTTTTTGTCATTATGTGCGACAGTTCTTGTTATTTGTCTATCTTCTTCTCCCCCCCCCCCCGCCCACCCTTCTTCCCCCCTTCTTACTGATTGCCTTTCAGGCTGTATGGACACCATAATTACAGTGTCTACTAAAGACAGATAGATAGACAGAGTTGAATGTTTTTAATCAGTAGTTTTGTTCCAAAATGAGATATCCACAATTTGAAATAAAAAATGACACTCTTGAAAAGTTATTGCTGGCATGAAAGTGAAGCACATTATGGAAAAACTTTCAAGTTATTAGATATTTCAAGACCTTTACCTAACAAATCATTGTCGATAATTACTGGTGACTGATGAATTTCAAGTATTTTTTTCTAAAAATGTATATATAGCATTTTGGAATGAAAGCTTTCCTATATAGTACCTGCAGAAAAGACACATGAGACCCATCTGCCCTGTTTATTGCTGTGTTTCTGTCGCTATCCTCCTCCGATTCCCTCACCCTCGTCTTTTTCTCTAGACCTGCTGCTCCCTGATTTCCTTTTTTTTTTTTTCACCCTCTCTCTCTCCTCCTATCATCCTCCTCTCGGTCTATAATGTGTGTAACCTGTATTTAGAGTGCCACCTGAGAAAACCCTTATCATGTCACTCACACACACAGGCTGTCAGCAGAGATAGATGCTCTGCATGCCACCCTGCTCATTTACTCACTCTGCTGTGAGCGGACGGGGAGAGACGCTACACTGACAGCCAACACACACACTAAATGAGAAGGTACACACACACACACACACACACACACACACAGACGCACAAGAACGCACACGCACAGATTTACTGATTTCCATATGACCATTGTGACAGTTGTGCTGACCGTGGCACAAAAAGTCGAGCACAGCGAACTAGACCTCAGTGCCAGAGAATAAAAGGCTTGCTTCCTTACAAAATATTACACTCACACAGCCCGAGCTTTCTCATATTCACACACACACACACACACACGCACACACACACACACACACACACACCCACGCACACTTATATACAGGCCTTGGGACATTTATCTGGATGACTTGGGATTCTGCACTTTGTGAATAAAACCTCATCAATTCACTCTGTCCATGGTTGGGCACACTCACTCACTCACTCACTCACTCTCTCACAAACACACACACATTTGAACACTTTCCGACGTATATCACCGAGACTCTATTTTTAGACTGGCTACTGGCTTACACTGTAAATCCTCCCTGTCCTCTCTCTCCAGTCCCGTCCCTCTCTCCCCTCCTTTACCGCTCACTCCGTCCCACATTCCCGTATCTCTCTACCTCCATGTCGTTCTCGCCTCGCTTCAAAACCCTCTCAGCATCTCTCTCCTTCTCTGCTCCCGTGACAAGTAATCAGCCTCTCCTATTTACAGTGCAGCTACATATATGCCTCTATCTGTGTTTCTCTCCCCCCCCCCCCCCTCCTCTCCCTGACGTCTCCCCGGGGATGCGACTGCGGAGCTAACGGGTGGCTGCAGAGGAATGTGGTCGGAGCTGTAAAAACGAGCGCTCCCCTGCCATGGATTCATAAAGTCATGGTGGTAGCATTCAGGAAATTGATTTTTTTTCAGTTCAGAGGGTCGTAATGAGGGGTGGTCTTCGGTTGAGCAGGCTGACGTGCTGAAATGAAATGGAAATGAGCCTCTGTGTGTGTGTGTGTGTGTGTGTGTGTGCGTGTGTACCCGTGCGCACTTGAATAGCTATTACCGGCGACGGTTAGGGAATCTGTTCATCATGTGATAATGCAGTGAAAGAGCCATGTATGTGCACCACACACACACACACAAACACACACTTTCACTTTCTCACTCACACAGGCACTGTCTGCCTCTGCCACCGTCTCTGTCTCTCTTGGTCTGTCTCTCTGCGCATGACAGAGTTTTATGTGTGCCTGTAAATCACCGCAATACTCACACTTTGGCCCAAGGCTAGCAGGAGGGGAGGAGGGGAAATGGCCCAAGATGAGAATGGTGGGAGAAAGAGAGAAATAGCGAGAGACAAGGACCCACTACCAAAAAGCTTACTCAATTTGTTTTACATTCATTAACAGAGACAAGAGGAACTACACTCATCACGGAGTCATAGGAGCTCTAACAGAGTCATATGGAGCTATTTCTATAATGAATTTACGCAAACATGTCTTCTTTTGACTCATTTCTGATTGTCATGTCACTTCTAAAGAACGAGTCAACAGGGTAAAGAATAGACAAAAGTTAAACCTTTTCGTTATGATTTGCTCAGAAATGATCACATGGTCACTGAGAAGCTGCAGTGATTAATGTCCTTCTGTGGAACCATATGTATTGAGTCCTGCCAAGCCTGCTCTCCTGTGTCTCCCCTAATCTGTATTACTGTCATCATTGCTACTGTCGCAGTCATTCAAATGCCAGTGGATGACTCACAATATAACAGCAACAATAACAGTCACGCATTTAGTCCCTCGTGATTTTACCCTTTACACAGGTGATAAAAGTAAATATCTGTTTTTGCTTCTCTCTAATGTCGATTGACACAACTCAACGGTGATTCACCCTATACCCACTTCATGAAAGCTTTTACATTTGCAGTTCTAAACACCTGCTGTTGCTGGGTCGGTGTTTCGCATGAAAAATAACCAAACGACCAAAACACCACAGCCATGACTTCTTATCACCACAGATAAACAAAAAATGAACAAATAAAAAAAAAACAACTCAAAATTCCTGGAATGAATTCTGCAAAATAGTTTTCCACCTTTGGCCTGATGTAATGTTCACATCATGTTTTCTCCCCATGGTTATCAACAGGTTTTGAGATAAGCACTGACATCGCTTCACTCTACTCCAGTAGAGTTTGTCATATATTTTCAACTCAGTGATTGACTTGATGCTCAGCCCCTATACAAGCAAAGGAGCCACAAACTGTCACTCTACTTCACTTCTTAATAATGGGTAATTCATCAGCACTAATTTGCCATGCTAATTTTCTCATTGACCTCAAGAGGAAGATAAAGCAAGAGCAGCCCTGCTACTGAAGGACAAACAATGCAATCCAAGAGAAGTGAACACAGAGCAGCGAGAGGATGATATTAGCTGTTCGGCTTGCGATGGAGTTGAACAATGAAGTAATTGCTGAGCTGACAAACACTCCACCACAGTACCACAGTATTGTTAAAAAACAAAACCAACTAATAAGGTAAATCGGACCAGGCATAAAAACCCCATTGAGATGCATTGTCAAAACACATTGCATTGTCAAAACACATTGCATTCTAAAAACACACACACAAACAAATATATGATATCGGTATTTTGCAGCAAAGAAAAAGTTGTATTTTTGTATTGCTTTTCATATAGGAACATCATTCTTTATATTAGAATTTATATACTGCTGGAACATTGCTTTAATTAAAAAAAAAGCTATCGATTAGCAAGGATGTGCGCATACAATTCCTTGTACACCCTATTTTTTCATTCTCTATAACTGAAGTTGACATTAACTAGAAAGGCTGTAGGCCAACCACGTGGTGGCAAGAAGATATTTAATGGTTGTCTAGAATGAGAGACACAGATCCATAGTAATTTTCTCATTTATTTTCTCTGTGGCTTCTTTCCTTTTGTTAAAAGGTATTGCCATTTGCTAACAGCGTTGAGATTGCTATTTGAAAGTCCATCTACTGTTTATTTGGATTACTTGCTTCTAAAAATTGTCAGAATTTGCTTCAAGCTAGAACATGAAGACACAGCAATCATTTGAAAGTAGATTGTTTGCATGCCCTTCCTTATTCTTTTGGGAACCATTGAAACACAATGAAAGCCATTTGCCCTGTATTGACTCCTAGGTTCAGCTCAATAGCAGTGGATGATGACAGTGCACATTGAATGGTCCTCTAAAGCTCTATAGGCCCCCCGGCCCCCGGGGGACAGGCTTTGTCCCTGACATAACAGCATATTAGGCTTTTTAATGTATTGATTTGCAAACACAAACTACTGTTTACTCATATACACAACACAGCACACTCATAAACCAAAACCAAACCAAAAAAAAAATTCCATGGCCAACCTCCACTGATGTATAGCAAAGGCTGTTATCCATGTAATTTAAAATTGATGCATATTTATAGATCATAGGATGCAAAAACAATATTGTGAGCAGTTACATACAATATTGTGAGAGGGGTGTAGGCTATTTGATGAAAAGATATTACAATCACTCTTTTAGCATTTTGCAAGACTCTTGGGTTAAACTTTGGTGAACTTGTATTATGTAAGAAGTGTTGTCCGGAGACTGACATTAAAAGCATTTTGTGGTCAGTGAGAGATGCCTGACAGGGCGAGGGCTCAGGCCTTCATGGTTTGTTGCTCTGAAGTGAAAAAAAGCACAAATCATATAACTCAAAGGATCTCTCTCTGCTTCGTGCTTCCTCATTCTCTCTCTTCTCCTCCTTCCTACCTTCAAACATACACAATGCTCTAAACGGACTCAAAGACAACAGCATAAATAGTCATGAAATGCAAAACTTTGTTTTTAATATACCCTCTCAAGGTTTGACAGAAAAAACCCCTTAGGTCATTAAAAATGGAGGGTTCTTCTGTTCTTTGGCTGTTACGTATCAAATATTAAGATAAGCAGGATGCTGCACTGGTCTTCCATAGATAAGTCAGTGTGTGTGTATGTGTATGGATGTGAATCTCTGCTTAGACCGCTTTCATATGAATTTCAATATATACTTAGAGATTCAATGCATGAAAGATATCTTTGAGCGGGTCAACAATTCAATAAAATTCATTCATTTTTCATTTCATCTGATATGCTGCGATTCGATACAGTACCGTGAAGAAAAATGCACCCTTGTTTGCTTGTTATGGTGTCCTTACTTTGACTCTGGTTGGGACTTATGTGGTAATGAACAAAAAACATGTGGCAATCAACATCATCCAGCTCTGAAACAGAAATTTCAATGTACGCATGATAATGCATATTTAAGCAGGGCAACTGTATAAAATAACTGAAATAATGCACATATAATGCACCTTTGTTTGATATTTCTCTGGAGTGGAAAATATGACCCTAGAAATATTAAAACTTTCTATTCTACCCCACCAAAACAGAACAAAGGACAGGGCTAATGAGTCCTTGAGACTCATGAGTAATATTATGTATAAAAAAACAGACCGACAGAGGAAGAGACACTGTTTCTGTCAATTGAACAGATTGTGACAGATTGCAATCCAATGGCAGGGCACAACTACGTATTTTTTGTTTGTGGTTGACATCGCAATGTTTGGTTTGCTGCAAAACATAAGCTCCATTGTATCACTTACTAAGTGTGTGTGTGTTACGTGTGAAAAAGCTGACAGCAATGATGAGCAATGGAAGGCTTCAAATGAGTTTGAATGCAGGATCACTTCCAAGTCGCTGCTTTGAGACTTCAAAATGTTCAAATGATTATTCCCACATCACATGAATGCAACATAAACTACAGCCACATCCAGCTAGCTGTAGCAGAGTGTGACATGGAGGAGGAAAGAAAGAGACAAAAGAAAGAAAGTCATAAAGAAATCAATGTTCACAATTTTGATTGTTGAGTCAGGTTTCCCAGGTCAAAAGATCGTCAATATGATTTGAATGGGTACAGCCGAGTCTTGTACCGCTGGCCCAGTCTATCTAATTCAAACTGGATAATCATTACACTTCTAGTATGTATGTGCACACGTGTGTGTGTATGTGTGTGTTTATGGCACTATCATGTCTTATTAGAGTTAAAATTTTGGTTCCACATTGTGATTGGCAGTGCATGAAAAGGCAATGATGTGATACAGATGTAAATCAAAACACTTGAGGAAATGAACATGTTGGCCAGATAAACTGGGAAATCATAACATTTTTGCATTTTGAACAAAATCTGGAACAGGAGTAATTTAATATGGTACAAATATATTCAGATATCAGGTTGTTCCAAATTTGACCCCTCAGGACCACAGCAGCCATTAAAGCCGCAGCAGGCAGTATTTCTAAATTGACAAATTGAGCCAAAGTAATCCCCATACTGGGAGGACATTTTTGAATATGCTAATCTGTCAAAATCTCAACAATATTAATAGCACCATTGCTATTTTCTCATTAAAATAAATCACTTGGGCGTGTGTCTTTCAGAAAGCAGTGACAGTGATGAAATAAAATAAAATACAAATAAAAAAACAAAACATACAGTGCAGTACAGCTCATGTGCCATTAGAAGCTGTGCTATATTTACAGAAAGCATCTGAAGAATTAGATCATATCACTTAACATATTTTAACAATGCTTTACATAGTGTTATTAGTGTTACTATAACATATAATGAGACGTTGTGCTTGTTTATAATAATGTACGTAAGGAATTCTTATGACTGTAAAGATATTTATGAATGCATTATAAATATTTTCAAATGCCTGTGAAGAAGATGGTACTTTTGAGCAAGTTTGTGTTTGGTCTGTGCTTCATAATTCAGTGCTAATTCATCATTTCTCTAAAATCAAGTAGTTTAATGCCTGGTTCATGCGCTCTTTGTGATGGCCCCGGAGATAAGTGCTTATAACTTCATGCTAATAACTTCCAGCTGCCATGTAAACCAGGAGTGAATGTGATTTGGTGAAGGGACTCAACACCTGCCTAATATATATCATTAGGTGCTTGGGAGGAGCACCTCTATAAAAGCTGGGCTCTGTGTGTGTGTATATATATAATCAATTTTCTTATTACATTTTCTTCAAGGTTTCTATTACCAAACAAGGAGAGTTAGATTCACCTCATAATCATATGTCGCCTGTATTTTGATTATGTAATACTCAGTGTTGGGATTACATAAAACCCTTGCTTTGCCACATTTGGCACTTACATTGAAAAATGCACAATGGCAAAATTTTTTGGCCCCACTGTTTCTGATGAGTCTCCATTTGTTCCTCTGAAATATGCAATATGTTTCTTTTTGCCCGTGAGTGTGTACAGACAAGCCTCCGTGTTTGTTGTGTTTGCACTTGTGTCTTGCTTTGACACTTTACCCTGCTGCCCGTGTGCGGTGAGTGAGCTTGTATATCTTGAATGAAGTGAGCTTAGCACAGCTGTCCCTGTCATGCATCATTCTTCTGGTCACAGACTCCCTACTTTATCCATCTGGCTCAAGGCCTGTGCAGTGTGTGTGCGTGTGTGTGCGTGTCTGTGCGCGTGCGTATGTAAAAGCTCGCAATTGTAATCCTTACACTGCAACATCAGACCAGGTTTTCTCTGTCACATCAGCAAAACCCTGAGGGAAGGGCTGAGGGAGAGTTTGTGTGCATGTGTGTGCGTCCATGTGCATCTTTCGCCGTGTGTGTGTCCAAGTTTGAAAACTGATGGAGTGTATTCTGAAGGGAGTGACAGTATGAACATCCTAACACTGAGTTAAAAGCTGAGTGAGTAAACTGAATAGAGGGACATGGTGTAGGCTCTAATGCACTCTGAGACTTTACATAATATTACACTTTAACACAAGTTAAAACTCCACAGGGGACTGGGGAGAGCCGGAAAATGTTTTGAAAATAGGGGCAAGTTCGGATCAAAAGGAGTGTTCCTGAAAGAGTTAAAGTGGCTGAAGCAAAAGTTATCTTTGGGCTACAATAGTAGAAAATCATTGAATGTGCACTAAAGAAAGTGACAGTATAAATGCAAAAGTCTGGGTTTTAGTGTGCTTTCATAACTGGGTCTTATTGTCAAGGTTTTGAAACACAATGAAATAACATTAATTGTGTTGACAATGAATACAAAAGCAACAGCAATAACAACTGGGATTGTGTGCAAAGGAAGGAAAATCTCATATAATTGCATGCAGCTCATAAAATTGTAGTTTGTGTACACAAGGTGTGAAAGACACAGAATAATTGAAGAGCCATTAATTTAGCCCTGGATCTACTAAGAATGCAAGCCATTACCACATACAAAAAGAACAGCGCTGGCAGCTGTCTGCAATTCTGCACCCAATTTATCAATATGTGTCATGCAAATTAAGTTGGAATGAAGTTGGATTGCATTTGAAACAAGGCATCAGGTGGAAGAGAAAAATGAATAGCATATGTGACAATAGACCAAAAGCAGTCTCCCTTTTTCCCTCTTCCTACATTTGTTTTCAGCTCTATTAATACCTAGGTTATGTCATGACTTGCAGTATCTGGTAAAATAATAAATAGATGTGTTCAGTCTCACTGACTGAAATTGTAAACATTAGGATTAATTATAACTTCAAATATAAGTACAGAATAAAGTATATACAGCCAATACATTTCCAGTAGGCCTCGCCTATTATAATGAAAAATAGTCTACATTTCTAGGAAAATATCCCAGCATTACCCTGTTTATAGTGTAATTTAAATACAAAACTCACAGAAACAATGGACAATTAAGCAAGCGAGATTTGTGTGTCCTTTGTTTTTCTTTTAATTTCAGGTCATTGTCCACACAATGGGGTTGAGAGAAAAATAATTTATTACAATTCCCCTTGTATGTATTCCATTCATGGCTTCAGCATCATCTTCTTCATCTTCATCCTCCTCCCCATCCCTGTCTGTTCTTTTCAATCACAGGCATTCGTCTGTGCAATGCATTGTTGTAGAGCATGCAGACAAAACAATAGGCTAATTTGGCACAGGTTGAGAAGTTAAGACATGCTTTGTCTAAGTATTCAATAGTGTTCACAGAATAGTGCTTTCTAGCTTAGTAAATCACACAGTGGGAGTCATTTGATTAATCTCCTCCATTTTTGCACACACCTCAAGATGCACAACTAAGTTAAAAGAGCACAAAGTCTGCTCCCCAGTTCCCTCCTTATTTTAGCCATGCAACAAGCCTGGTTAATAGATCAGAGTGTTCCACTGTGACATGTATTTGCACCCACATAAACCACAGGATCTGGACCAAAGTGTATATGCTTTTTCATGATTTAAAACCTATTTTTCCTCGCAAGCCTGCGAGAAAACATCTGGCCTCTCTCTCCTTGAGAGTGATTTCACTCGGGGGCGTGGCTGCCTGCGTTATTTATATATTCAAACCAATCAGAACAACACGTCTTATTACGTACACACAGTGCGCCTCTAGGTTAGCTGGGAAACAATGCTAACAAAAGTAGCTTAACACATGAGAGCAATATTTACCATTTGTATGTGACTTGAACTATATCCACAGCGATCCCAATCAGATCGTCTTTATGTAGATGAGCACATGTTCCGTTATGTATCATTCATCAACCAAGACTCCAGGCTAAGGAAAACATTTTGGCTTCCATGGCTGATATCTGAGATGGCAGTGAGACCCAGTTTTGCACATTCGTGGATCTGGTGCTCCATGAGTGCAACCAACAGAGACCCAACGATGCCCATTGAGTTCTCCCTCTGTGCCTTTTTTTCACCACCAATGGAGCTAGCCGAATTTGTCAGGAACAGAGCAACAACATTGTTCACACAATGCAATGTAGCCATTAGCTTGCTACATTCACACGCTTTTGTCAAAACAGGTTATGTTCAGATACATAAAAAAAGGCCGCCTCCTCATCAATCAGCTCCCTGGAAAAATGGCATCACCATCCCTAGCAGATCCTGTGGACTTCATTAATAATCTTTATTGCAACTCTGAGCTTTTTTTTGACAGTGTACATAGCTTGGCTAATGTTATAGGTATAGTAAGCTAACATAGCTAAAATTATTTCAAAAAACATTGTGCAAAATGTAAATAGCTTCCAGAATCCATGTCAAACAGGGCTGTAAATTGTGGAGCCTGGTTTCCCAAAATTTTGTGAAATGAGCATGATGCCTTAATGGGTATATCAGTATTTACATCCAAAAAGGCGATGTAATATTTCTTATTCTGTTGCAGCATGCTAAATTTGGCATCGTTGTCACTTATTCTTGCCAAAGTTATGCCATTTTTTTTTTAGGGAATTATATGGATTCACCCAGTAGGTCTTTATTGAAGAGCAATATTTAACCAATAGGTTTCAGTTTTCATGGTTGTAACAACGCAACTGGGAAACACTGGAGCAAGACATTGTTAAGTTATGATAAACTCTTTTCATGTTAATTTATATACTGTCGTGTCTGCAAATATAGACACGCTTAGTATGTTTAACAGGGCTCAAAACACTCTATACCCTAATTTTAACACATTTTAACATAACTGGGGCGTTGATCACTGGAACTGCAGGTTAGTCATTTTTGTGCATAGGTTATGCAAATCGAATGTAGTATTGCAAGAAATTGATTTTAAATGGCCAAAATCTTTCAGGGGGAGGACCCTCAGACCCCCGCAACGGGTTTGGAGGTTTGTACCTCACTAAAAATGTTGGTCTAGCTTCCACTACAGCCCTGCTTGCACTGGTTCTAGCTGAGGCCTTAGTGTGATAAGCGCCTACTGGAATGTTCATTTTAATTAATTTTTTTTTTTGTTTCCTAAATAATCATCCTAATTTCACAGCAAGTAGTTCTTTTTGAAATAGCTGGTATTCTGTACAAGGCAAGAAGCAATGCCCTCAGCAGTAACTTGACAAAGTGACGATTCTTTGTGCCAAGTAGAAATGACAAAACAGCCATCACCAAAATAATAAAAAGTAATAGGGAAATGTTGGCAATTGATATTCAAAGAAACCTCAAGATCCATATTTGCCACCCGTACATAATTTTGAAGAGAACAAATGAACATCGAAGTAGATTCAAACAAACTCTATTGATGATCATGGGATGGGATAAACCTAATTACAGAAAAATTTATAAAATCTATTTTCCTAATATGGAAAAATATACTTATGGAATGTTAAAGTATGAAATCCCTGGTCCACGCACATGAGTATTACATATGAGACTTTAGAGGGCACATAAAACACCCACCTGCTTCAGTATTGTGCCTCCCTCAGGATGTCCTCCAGGAGCATGTTTTTTAATTGGCTCGCATGCTCTTTCCATGCTAGAAGCGTACGGTTTAGTGAGACTTCAAAGACACTGTTTTTTTTACCTGGAGCTAAATGGCTCTTTCTCCTTGCCTTCACCAAAATATCAATGCATTCAAAGACAAAGCTTATCAATATTATGTCTTTCTCAGCATCTCAAACCCCCTGAAGACAACGATACCATTTCGACTCCATACAAAATTAGATAGTGGTTTCTTTATTCAGGGTGTGGGACAGGCTTAATCTGTATGCGTGTTGAATTTATTCATCCTTCAAAGCTGTGATATCGCTGTTGTGTGAAAACCTTGTAATTTTTTGTGATTTTCATGTTTTCATTTAAGTTGAAGAATTACATGCTCCTCTATGGGGTGAGAAAATTCTACGACGCCTTGAGCTTATGAAATCCTTTCCAAACTCATTGGTTCATATTGTAGCCTCAACAAAGAAATTGAACTTTTGAGTTTCTATTTTCACATTTATGTAGGCCACTCAAGGAGATTTTACCTCAGACAAGACCATGAGTCAAAGAAAGAGCGGACAGAGTTCTGAATATGGAAAGAGGATTGTGAGAGTTTTGTTAAAGTTTACAGCTAATGCTGGGCACACATTGCCCGTTTTTGAAGCCTGATTTGGCAACGATTTGAGATCGGGCAGAGTCAGCAGTAGTCCCGTGGTAGTCCAGTGTTTAGTCGCAGCTGTAATCGTTGTGTGTGGAAGTGAAAGACTCAAATCTCTCTCCTACGATCCCAATCGGCAATGACACGATTAGATCAAACATGTTTGATTTGAAGACTCAAATCTTAACAGCAATTTTCAATAGCCAATGAAAACGGAGATTGTGACAGACGAAGCAAGAGGGAAAAAATACGTAAGTGTACACAAGATCCAACGTGCGTATGGCAGAGCCGGGAAAGAAAACAAAACCTGAATGTGTTCTCAGTCTTTTTTTCCATGCAAATTGCAGCACAAACCACAACTTTTTAGTAGCAAAATATTGGGGAAAAATACATTCTCGCGAGTGCAGTTGTACCACGAAAACAGTTAGAGAAAACTGAAAACTGCACCCGCTTATTCTTTGCTTAGTCTTTTGTATACGGTCTATGGTCTTTTGATATGTGGTCTTTTGATTTGTTCTGTGTGTGCATCACATGAGACTGGAAATCAGCAAATTTCAGATGTTAAATGCGCTGCTCAATCTTTTCATTGTCATTTATAATTGGAAAAATCTTTTAATGTGTACCCAACTTAAAGATTCATAGTTAAGGTACATTTTTCACATTGACTATTAATTCTTTTGAGGTATTTCAACCCGGTCTCACAGCAGTTCGTGAAATAGTCACGAAATTTAATCTATTGATTTGTGTACATGGACACGATTTTTCCATTTTTTTCGTGACACTCAGAACGACTTTCAAACTAATGTATTTCAATTGGAAGTATCTTTCGTGCCTGCAGCACATTTTTTTTTCTGTCAGTCGGGACTCAGGAAGTAGTGTGACATTGAAATAAAACGGCGTGACATCGAAATAAAACGGTGGCGGATGGGCGTATACGTTTGCCTTTGATGCCGACGACCGGGGTTCGATTCCCAGCGTGTACAAAGTACATTTCAACTGTAAGCCACATTTAAATTTTTAACTAAAGTTTTTTTTATTTAACCATGACCAAACCATTTCTCTAACCTTAACCAAGTTGTTTTAGTTGCCTAACTATAACCGTAACACAAGTTGTTTTATTTGCCTAAACTTACGTTTTCAAATTCGTGGTGGAGGCACGTTTTTTAGGTCGTGTTCATTTCATGATAAAAAGGTCGTTTTTAGGTTGTGTTCATTTCACAAAAAAAAAGGCAAAATTTCACGAAAAAAATAGAAAAATCGTGTCCATGTACACAAATCAATAGATTAAATTTTCGTGACTATTTCACGAACTGCCATGAGACCGTGTTGGGTATTTCAACTATCAAACAATAACAAATGTGCATCCGTGACCATTGCTGGTCCTTGTAATCATCCAGTTTAAATATGCAGCCAAATATGATATTTGGACAAAGTTGACATCTGATATTTTTTTGAACAAAGTTGAGACATTTTAGTGATGTGTTAACAGTTCGGTGATGTTTCCAGACATCTCCAAAGATCATTTCCAATGAAAGTTTACCACAGCATAGATGTCTACAACAATTTTTTAAGAGGTTAAATTTAGAACATATTTTCCTCACAAGATAAGGGTTGTGGCACAGTAGATAGGGAGGTGGGTGCAGTATATTGCAAAGTCAGATAGCAAAATTCTCAGCAGTCACTGCATTTGTATGGCAGGATAAATATAGGATAGTTATTATAGGATAATCTATACTAACTGGTTGACCAAGAGAAAAAAATTCACAATATACTGACTATTAAAAGTTGCATGTGTGTATGTGTGTGTTATCATTAAAGCTTGATCTCTAATTAATTTGCATACTTTAGAAGCATTTTGGTTATATTTGTTGAAATTCTCTTTACACCCCGACAGACCAGGTATTAACAACCAATCAGGACAGCTCTTCTGCAAGGAGGCGTCCCGCCTCCGCCCGTCAATCACATGTGCACAGTCTAGTCCTGCCTGCCCTGCAAACTGCAGAGTGAAAACTAACATATTCACAGAAGAGATGAGGTGAAACATAACTCCAAAGTGAATACTGGGACTGAAATAAACTTGTTGTGTAAGGAAGCCAGTTATTTTCCCCACTGCACAAGACTGTTCATCAGCAAGGAGCCACATTCAGGTCAGTCAACTGGTGTTAGGTAGCCTACTGTAGCATGGCTTACTACAGTAGGCTTGACACTGTGGTAGCTAATCTATGTGTAAACAATTTTTTTTTTTGCCTGTGAATATTTCAGTAACAACTAGACTGATCTAGCAGACCTGTTTTGTGTAAAAGGTTTGAAATTCATCAAGTTTGCCCAAACGCCGCTCTCGCTGTAATACAGAGTGAACCTAGCTCGCCCTAGGTGAGTGTTTCTAACCGTATTTATAAATCTATGTTGACAAAAGATATTTTTGCTGGTGAATGTTTTAATTACAACTAGATTTAGCAAACAGACTTGTGTTTTGCATAAAAGATTTAGAATTTATCAAGTTTGGCTAATACTGGAGCCACCGCTTGCTCTCTCTATTTAGAATGATCCTAGCTCCACCAATGTTTCTGTAACCATACTGACTAATCTATGCTGAGAAAAATGTGTTTTGCTGGCGAATGTTTTAGTGAGCTGGAAAGAACTGTGTTTTGCATAAAAGATTCAAACTTATTAAGTTTGCCCCTCTTGTGCATGCGCGTGAGCCTCGGTTGGAGGGAGGAGCTACAGGCGGGAGGGAGGGGGCAGAGAGGGAGGAAGGGGATTTTTTTGTTGTGTACTTTCAAATTCTTGCTCATTTCTCCAAAGTTGCCTACACTAGCTTTAAGGTAGATCACAACATGATCTCACACAAATACGTGAAATGAACATGAACTCTGAAATGCAGATGTACCTGCGACACAGACACGTATTATGTGCAAATAACGTTTCTCCACCACAAATTGAATTATGTTCCAAAGGTTGGCTAACGGTTACATTGAGGCAACTAAAACAACTTGGTTACGGTTAGGGAAAGGACTTGGTCATGGTTAAATGAGAAAAACGTTAGTTAACAATTCAAATGTGACTTACGGTTGAAATGTCCTTTGTAAACGTTGGGAATTGAACCCCGGTCGGCGACATCGAAGGCAAACATACACCCATCCATCACCCCGACCTCAACACCCCCCATGCTACTTCAATGTGACACTACTTTCTGTTTATGGTTGTTTCGTTCACATAACCGTTTTGTGCTGGGAATACGTAATTTTAACACTTTATGTGCCACGTAATTTGCTGTAAAAATTGTGTTCATTTCACATTTATCTGTGAGATCAGGTCAGTAGATAGATCACCATGGTAACTTAGGCTGAACACTTAACCTACAGGTCATGTTCATATACATAAAAAAAAGGCCGCCTCCTCATCAATCAGCTCCCTGGAAAAATGGCATCACCATCCCTAGCAGATCCTGTGGACTTTATTAATAAAATTTATTGCAAAAATTCAATCTACAAAACCAAATACGAACAGAAACATTGCATTCAAATGAATGAAAAAAGTAATAAAAAGAACTGTACAGGGGATACTATTGAATTAACAGATAGTAAGAAGAGCTGTTCACAGGGCGACTGTTTAGAGACCGGCAGAACCACTTTGTTTTCCAAGATGATTTAGTATATAAGAGATAATAAATGTTTGTAGCGATATAGATATTATATCAGAGATAATAAATGATTGTAGCATTTCCAGGCCATTTGCACACTTTGGCTATAAAAGGGGTTCAAATGCCAGGTAGATTACATTAATTGTCAACACTGAATGAAATTTACTGGTGCATATTAAGTGCGCTGAAATTCTTTCATAGGATTCCCGAGAATGATTAGTGTAATAGATTGCACCCATATTCCATCACCGCAGCCCTGGGGAACATGAGGCCGACTGCGAGTTGAAAATCTTTTACATACTCAATGTGACAACACAATACTGTATCAATGAAAAGTATGAACACTGTGCCTTAATGACTGGTGAGTGATAAGCCTATTTACTTACGCATTTACATTATCAGCAATTTACCTCCAGTAATCCTTTCTACCCTTGGCAGCAGCAACAGTGTTACTTTTAATGATACAATGTTTTTGTAGTGCTGATATTTATTCATTATAATGTTGGTACCAAATGTTGTTAATCCATTTCTTTCCCATTTCCCATTTTACTCTCTACTTTTGTGTTGAAATTGTCAGCATATGTTGACATAATCCTAAAATTATTCATAGTCTCTTGCTTTTATTGTTTTATTATTTTATCATTTCCCCACGGAGATCTAGTTTCATTTTAAAAGTCCCATATTCTACACTTTCCAGTGTTTTATTGTATATCTTTTATGGGTGGTGTCATATACCAAAAGCACTCTCAACCCATTTTTACAGCCTTGCCAAGAACAGGCTGTTTCTGTTGCTGTGTCTTTAAGGCTCATTAATACTAACGACCCCTCTGTTCTGATTGGCTAACCGTTTCAAGAGTGAAACGTGAGACACCACAGACCCGGCAGATCAGGCAGCTAGAGGTAGGGAAAACGTTTTGTTAGTCTATTATTTCTTACAAAAATGATAATGAGCGAACCTTTGTAAATGGCTCGTTTAGAGGTTCGGTTTCCTGATATGGATTGTGTGGATTTAGTTGGCTACCGTGGGTTTTGATACTTTCACGATGTTTAGATAGCACATCCAACTCCTTTATAATCAAAGAGGCAAGGGAAATCCTGTTTTCCACGATATGGGATCTTTAAATACATTGCTCTTGATCTGTCCATGTTGCATGTGATTGGCTATTTCTTACAAACCTGAAAATCCTGGGTTGACAGAGAGTGAGTTGGTAACCAGCTTTGTGAGACCGGTTAGCCAGGATTGCCATTGTTAGGTTGTGTGAAACTAGCTATCACAGAGATTCCCTGACTATGTTGAAATGGCTTCGTGAGACAGGCCGCAGTTCCCTTTCCTTACTGCAGTGATCCACAGATTCAAATTGGCTTGAATCTTAGGAAAACTTCAGACCTTGATTTCTGAGACGGGGCTTGTACCCAGCTGCAGGGAACATCCTACTTCAGAGCATCAAGATCCAAAAAGTGACTTAGACATGTTATCTGGCTTATGAGGGTTGTTTAGTATTAAGGGCTTAATGTCAGTTTATTTCCTGTCACGACCAAATGTTTGCTAGGAACATGGACATTGTTAATTTGGCAAATACTCGAGCTAATTAACGGTCTCCACTGTCCCTCCACAATTTTGCTGCATTGTTTTGTGATTATTGTAATCAAAACTGATTGATTTTGCAATTTGCAATTTTGGGTGGTATTTTGCAATAAAATTGTGGAAATTGGTAAACATTGCAAGTCAAGGAAAAACGGTGATAGAGTTTTTAACTACCCCATACAGTATAAAGGGTCATATATAGTATAATTGCTTCCCATGATACTAAGCAAACTTCATATCATAGAAACTACCGGAAATACTTTAGTGCTCATCCTTTTTATTTTTAGTTTTGCAACAAAAAAACAACAAGGCTCAAAGTTACAACATTACCCATTTCATTTCAGTATGTTTCATGAACATAAAACTGTATAGTTTTATTTGGAAAGTATCCATTTATGTTTTAGGGAGACATTTTATTATTCTGACCAACATGCAAACCAAAGGCTCAGGATAATCGGAAAGTTTAAAAGAAAAACAAAGTGCACTCAACTGCTTCCATCTGTAGGAGTGAATAAAATTTCCATATGAAACTATTGTCCTGAATCATCCTCCATCTCCTCCCTCCACTCCAGAGTCAGTTGTTGGTTGTGGTATAAGAAAACCAATGTAGACTTAGATTGATTAGACCATTTTATCCAAAAAAGGGCAAAGATTGGGGGAAATTTTAAGCACTCTGTTGATTTACCATTTCATGTGGAAAAATGCTGTCATTTTGCAAAATTGCAGGTTCTCACAATTATTGCAGGGATTGGTTGAATTTGCATTAATTCTTGTAATCACTAAATCACAAATTGCTGGAGGGACTGCCTATAGAGGAGCGAAATGTCTGATGCCTGACTGACCTGAATATGTCTCGATGCCCATGGTGCAGTGGGAAAAACAGTCTTTTGTACATTGAACCACTGGGGATTAGTTAGCAGTGGCACAGCATATGTAGAGATCCAACTCAGCTGGGATTAGCCTTCAGAATGCCTAATTTATCAACAACTAATTTCATTGGTGGTAAATTTAATATAACATGTAATGTAACATGTTGAATGTCAACAAATTGGGTCATTTGGGTCAAATTAAAATTTGCCTGGCTGCAATATTATCTAGGCTGTCATCCATCATGAGTTCAGCACTGATTTAGCTCTGGATAGCACTTTCAGGCTCCATTTAGATTCTATAGGCTGATAGTGTATTTCACTTTGAAGAAAAAAATATAATTAAACTCTAGCGAAGTGGATGTACCCACTCTTATACACTCTTATACTCTTGTCTCCTCTTCCAATGAAGATAGAGTAGTGAATAAGCAAGAGATTTTTCTTCTCATTATCCATTTTGTGGTCCATGAGACAAAGATGAAATGCTAAATTTTGATTTGGCTGAGCTACTCCAATTCCCTGCTTAGCTTCTCATTAATTTACAATGGGAATCATATTTAATAATTTATACAGAATATAACCTATAAGACAATATGAAATAATGAATATGATTCACATACTGCCTTTCTAGAGAAGGGCAGCGACACAATGGACTATCGGCATAATTTAAACCAGTCAAATGTTGCTAAGGCAGAACATGGCACTGCTGCTCATGTGTCATACAACAACCCAAATTTACAGTGAAGTAGCTAGCGTTGTAGTTAAGCTAATGGTGGAAACGATGGAAACAGAAAAACAAACCTTGTTGCTTGTGTGAGAATCCTATTTAAACTCAGAGCCAATCGCTGCTGCCTGTGGCTCAGCAAGGTCTTATCCCACATTTTATGACAAGAATGTCTGGAGTGGCTACATAAGATTACTGGAGGTTTAATAGTTTTGTCAGTCAGAGCAGGAGCTAACCAGTTGATTGCTTTCATCCCTAAGAACATACATTATGTCGTTCATATTGGTGGCCGGGGGGAAAAGGAGAAAAACAAGAATTGTCACTAGCCTTATAGCACAGCTTGTCAACAATAGATAATTATCATTTGTAGTTGTGTGATTTCACCAACTGGGAAATACAACAGTGGGTCAATTTTTCTATCAATATCCCTGTAGAGTATCCTTCCTTAGAACAACTATGCTCATGCTGAGCCATACAATTACTCGACTATAGATTATTACACTTTTACGTGCCCACAGTAGAAATGGAAGCTCTTGTTAAACTATGCAGTGAATCAGTGTGAGACAAAGAGAGGCAGTATGTGAATCATATGTATGGGAACACTGCATGACAATTATTCCATGGCATAGTTCTCATTCTGCTTCATATACTTCTCGTCCGTCATTCAGCCCATCCTTCCCCTTTCTTTTGCCCTGCTCTCTCAGGCAACAGCTTGACGTCACAACCTCACACACACACACACACACACACAAACACACACATACACACACACACACACACACACACACACACACAGAGAGACACACATGTGTCTGGACCTTTTCAATTTTATGCCCGTGCACACACACAGACGCATAAACGCGCGCGCACGCACAAACACACAACATTTCTCTTTCTCCTCCTGCACCCTGAGGCCTGTGTGGAATTGACACACTGTCTCATCTGATCAGTATGAAACCCTAGTCTGACATCTTAAGTGGAGATGGGGGTTTCAGGGTGGAAGGTTGAGGGACACAATGTATGAGGAGAAGTAGACAGGAAAGGAGGAGGGAAGAGAGATGGAGGATGCTAGTGACCAGCAGTGACCTCAAACTTCTGGAGATTTCTCAATGGAGGAGGGAAGCTGAGAGGGCTGAGGGGAGGGAGAGTGAGTAATAAGGTGCAGTCTAGCCCAGATGTGTTTTTGCCAAAGGCATTTGATGGTCACATGTGCAGCTCTGATGCATACACACAGACACAAACACACACACACACACACACACACTTGCCTAGCCAAGCCTCATTGGCTTGACAGTTTTTTCTCCACTCCACACTGGCCTGCCACTGGGAGGTCACAAAAGATGAGGCATGCTTTCAAGCTGTTCCAAAATTCAGTCACACGTATAAACCTCCCAAGGCCTGTGGTTTGTGTGTGCGTGTGTGTGTGTGTGTGTGTGTGTCTATATGTCTGTGTGCATGTATTTCTTTGTGTGTGCATGCGTGCGCGTACATGTGTGTGTGAGAGAGCATTTGTGCAGGACGATTATTCTGGAAAGGATGTCGAGAACACTTGGCTGTGATGTGTTACCATGTTGACCTGAGCCCAGCTGTGGTAGGGACTTTACTGGTTGTCGTCATGGTAATTAGTGTTGTCATGATAATTTGAGTCTCCATGGTTGCAGCCACAGATTGCATAACAGGCCTGCAGTCTCCAGGACACATCTGGAACCTCAGATTGCCTTACAATTAGAATAAATATAACTGACACTGTCATCAGAATTGAATTGTCAACTGTGAATAAGAAGCCATTATCTCTACTGGCCCATTGAGATGTGAGGTAAAATTAAATACTGCATGGCATGGCATAGCATAGCATCTTTAAATGTGTGTGTCTGTGTGTGTGTGTGTGTGTACTAGAAGTATAGGTGCTCTAAGCTACTTTAGGGGGAAGGGGCTCTGAAAATGTATTAGATGTGATGGCCAGCAAGTACACTTCGGCACTTGACAGACACACACACACACACACACACACACACACACACAGAGCCTCCAACACATACAGATAGTTTGTGTGAGTGTGAAGGATGGTGGTAACATGTTCACTCTTTGCCCAGGGTGAGTTCTGTGGCACCAAGTTGGAGGTAGTTTATTTTTGACTGTTGAATGTTTGAATTCATGTCCTCGAGCAAAATACATTCCAGGTGACACTTGCCATATATTAATGTGGCTAAAAAAATCCACCTGCCTTCACTTCCTGCAGATTTTATTTCGCATACTTTCACGTAAGTTACTTGAATTTCCATTCCACTTAAATAGAAACGGGCAAATATTTTATATATTTCAGACCAAAATATCCCAAATGAATGCATTTTGAACAGTCGCATGGGAGGGTAATATAGCCACTGCAAATGTTTGACTTTTGATTGTTTTCAATTTCATATTCTATGTATTGGGGAACACCGTTTTAACCATCTTGTCTGTTTTATGGTGAGGTAAACTCAATGTTGTATATTTCATGTGAAATGACAGTAGTAGTCAGTGCCATTTGTCCTCAGGAAGGTCATCTTGTTGATGCAAAATTGTCAAATCTTAACCCTCCAAAATGACATTAGGCTCTTTAAAACATTCTTTTGTCCATATCATTTTGTTGCAGGCATTTTAGGTGTCATGGACAGGGTCTCTGGGCTGCAGGTGAGATTAGCTGCCATGCTAGAGAGAGCAGGTAAATAACTCCAGGACATCATGTCACACACTCTGGATGGAGGAGAAGAAAAGGGAGATTTCTTTTAATTCCTCCACCGAGGGGTCGATGGCCCATCCACCCGTGTAATGAGGTCTGTTAGCCAAATGAACAGCCCTTCAAGTGTATGCGCGTGTGTGTGTGTGTGTGTGTGTAAGAGAGAGAGAGCGAGAGAGAGAGAAAGAGCTCACATGTGCATGCAAATTTAAGTGTATCCTAATCATTCATATCCTTCTGTCTTTTTCACAGTACGTGTGCATCTGTGTGCACATGCTCATGTCTGTGTCTTTCAGAATGTGCAGTCTGCATAGGTGTGCTGCACAATCATTCCTGCATCACAGGAACCAACCAGCCTGGCATATGTTACGCCTGTGAATACAAATGGATAGCTTGTCATATGGAGCTAAACATCTTCAGCATTGCTCTATAGATAGAGATATCATTAGTTAAAGTACGCTGCTGACATGCTAGATGTATGTTCTCATGTGGAGCTATCAGCTATGATCATGTAGTAGCAGTCAGACATGCTTCGTACAATATGTTTGTGGATGAATATTACATATCAACATGCATATTTCAGTGGCTGCTATGTGTGTGCGGTGATATAAGATTATAGCCCTGTTCTACATGGGAGATAAGAGCAGTTGCCTGCTGCACAGGCTGGTTCCTGGGCTGGAGTGTGTGGAGTGTCCCAAAGTAGGACTACTGATCTGGAGTCCATGTTGACTTTCAGATCCCACTGATCTTTTGGTCAAAGGGGCTACTCACTGATCTTTGGTAGTAGCTTGAGAGGCATGATGAGTATGAGACCAATCACTGAGCACCAACCCTGAGGACTGACAGGATATGGTAAATACTACATTGTAGGCTTATCCACAGTACATGTCATGGTATTCAGTACTTTTTTTTTTATTACCAAGATATGTGAAAATTACGGAAGCCCCGAGAGGCAAGCGAGAAAAAAAAAAAAATCTGGTGATCCATTTTCTAAGTCTGATCTAAATTGTTTTCTCTCCTGTGTTTATGACTTAAGAACAGGTGAAAAAAAAGGTTTTGCCAGGATAATCTTTCTAAGTTCCTTAATTTTTTTTTTTCATCTGTGAAATAGGTGGGAAAAAAAAGTTTTGCCAGGTGAAAAAAAAAAAAGGTTTTGCCAGGATCGTTTTTTTCTAAGTTTATTTTTTTTTTTTTTTTCATCTGTGAAAACAGGTGGAAAAAAAAGTTTTGGCAGGTGAAGAAAAAAAAGTTTTGCCAGGATCGTTTTTTTCTAAGTTAATTTTTTTTTTTTTCATCTGTGGAAAAAAAAAGTTTTGGCAGGTGAAAAAAAAAAAAGTTTGGCCAGGATCATTTTTTTCTAAGTTAATTTAATTTTTTTTTTTTCATCTGTGAAAACAGGTGGAAAAAAAAAGTTTTGGCAGGTGAAGAAAAAAAAAGTTTGGCCAGGATGGTTTTTTTCTAAGTTAATTTTTTTTTTTTTCATCTGTGGAAAAAAAAAGTTTTGGCAGGTGAAAAAAAAAAAGTTTGGCCAGGATGGTTTTTTTCTAAGTTAATTTTTTTTTTTTCATCTGTGGAAAAAAAAAGTTTTGGCAGGTGAAAAAAAAAAAGTTTGGCCAGGATCATTTTTTTCTAAGTTAACTTTTTTTTCTTTCTTTCCTTCTGGGGAAAACGGGTGAAAAAAAAATATTTTTTTTGTCAGGCTCATTTTTCTAAGTGTTTGGTGTTGTAATACTCATTTCGGCCACAAGAGTGCACCACTACCCCATGTTCTAAATAGGACTAAGAGCATTCATGTTTTCTTCCAAACTCGTAATAGACGGGGTGGTGCCCGGCAACTGAATGCGGAAGAGCAAAACCCTGTTGTCTGTAGCTTAGCCTAGCACGGAAAAATGTCCAGAAAACAATCAACTGCACCTGAAAGATGGATCTATCCTAACTGGACGTGACTCAACAGCAAACGTGCAATCGGTAAGTGTCGCCACTTTGTGATTATATTTACAGTTTATTCCAAGTACAGTCAGCTGTTGAGAACATGTCGAGGTTTGCTAACGTGTAAAGTTATGTTCCATTTGCTTGTTTGCGACATTGTGTTCTTGTTTATTTTACACTCTATGATGCTTTGTTGCTAAATCAGTTGCCTTATGTGGAGAGATGTGTCCGCTAACGTAACTTGAGAATGAGAAATGGATAGGTAGTTTATGGTATTTTAGTCCGATTAGCATCGGGTAGCGACTTAGCTCCAGTTCTGATGAGACAGTTTGATGCGGGCCTGTGAATACGAGGAAGCCTGTTGGCCACAACGACAACAGTTAGCAATAGGGACAAAAACATGTGCAGCTAGAGTCGGTTGTAGGCTACCTCAGCCGGCCAAAACGAGCACCTCGTCTCGTTAACCCGGTGCCGTTGGGACACACGTACTCAAGGTTAGGGGCTAGTGCCACTTGCAGCAAGCTAATCTAGCGTTAGCCGCTAGCGCTAGCCGCTAGCTAAGGTTAGCTTCTCTGGCTCACTTTGCGGACTCATCTCCTTACACGAGACAACCGCAACTGTAACGTGGCAAAACTCGAAAAGTACTTTGTCGATCAGGGACTCTTGTCACCATGAATATTTCACTTCTAACGCCAAATGAATGGAAGGGAGTTACTGGCTGATGAGATGTAACATTTCACGTTCTGTCTTTGCACCTAGTCTGGGAAGTCTAGTCTTGTAATCAGCTGGGGTTGTGGCAACCTAGAAAACCTGAACAACGACACTACAAGAAATACTAGCTCTCTGGAGGTTATAATGTACTATTTTCCTTGACTGTGGTGGAGAGATTTAGAATCAACTACATAGTAATTATTGGGGCTCTAGTTTGTGGTAATGTAGTTTTGGATTGCAGAGATTTCAGAGTTGGATCTTCAGCTGTCCCCTTTGTTCCTCCACAACCTAGCCTGACCTCCCCACTTATCAAGAGACCATCCAGGAGACCCGTCTTGACCTAATGGAGGAGGAAGAAGATGAGGAGGACCCTGGGTCTGCTTAGCCAACCCCCTGAGCCAACTTTCAGTAGGTTTACCAACACACATTTTTATTGCACACACAAAACTTTGTAAATATGAAAATTCAATAAATATACAAATGTCATAAAGTATAAACTACAGTATAAAGTAATCTATAAATGAAAATTGCAAATTTGCTACACACTAGTATGTGATGTACACTCTTGTAATGGAACTTATGATTTCTGTGTTTGTTACTCCACACATTACGTCGATGAGTTGATGGACCTCATCTTTGATCACGTGTTCCAGGACCTGCACCTTATGTGAGCCAGGTTTTGAAGATCCCCGTCCCAGAACACCCGTGCGCCCAGTCTGACAGGCCAGCCAAGGAGGACGTCATTGCAGCCACGTGTCTCGGTTCAGTCAAGAGGCAGTCTGAACCCGACGTAGCTGGCAGCATCAGGGAGCTCACAGCATTTGCACAGCACCACACACACTGGTATCACTACTCTGACCCTGCGACCTAGAAAGCCCCAGCACTAGCTGACAAAGGATCTGTTAGCTGAGAGGAAGGTACACATACTGTCAATATATTTCATTTGAATACTTAGTCTCTTCTTTTGTTGTTTTGGTTATCTGGCATAAGGTCAGGTTGTAGTTGGGTGTTTTCCACGAATACATAACAGATAACTAAAAACATCAAATTGTAAATCATTTTGGTGATTGATACTGCGCTACTTTACTACACTGCAGTAACTGCTACAGTGGAACACTCCCCTGTGTACACTCACAGATGTAGATTTTGTAACATAACAGCACCCCATTATGGTCCTGCACAAGCAGTATTATGTTTCTACATGTGCCTTTTTTATGCCTTTTCTATAATAAAATAATTGTATTCTGTGAACAGTCAGTGTTGTGGTTACTTATTGGGTTCACATTTAATTTACATGGGTGTGTAAAGGGAAAAATATATATAATCCCACACACACTGTCTACACTTGCATGGTGCTTTATTACATTTCAGTCATTGAAATAAAAAAAATAAAAAATAAAATAAAGCACCATGCAAGTGTAGACAGTGTGTGTGGGATTATATATATTTTTCTGTAACTTTTGTCCTATGCCTCTGTCACTAAAAGACTTTTAGGTGTGCTTTTCAGTTGGTTCTCTACATGGATGTGTAATAAAGTATAACAACACAGTTATTTTACTCAAATTTATTGTCATGTAAAGTATTATCCAAAGTCACATGTTGGCCATATTATTTGGGAAATCAATTCATGCACAGAATGCATAAAAGAAACTTACTGCTCTATACCTCTAAGCTGTAAGGGCCCATAATCTGCTTTCTAAATGTTCATTGCATTCTGTAGTGAGAACACATTCAAACATACAGGCTGCAGACCAGGATGATCAACATGCATGTAGGTGGATCCTGAAGCTGATTCATTCTTCTGGTAACCTAGGGAATGAGAAAGGGTAACTTATTGAATTTTGCTAGCGTTATAAGAACATTACACTGACAATGACGTTTGTCTATATTATGTTTATTATTTAGCACAGACAATTTAGAGTAGATGTGAGTACTGTACAAACTAATGTAACATACGACATAAACAATAAAGGTGTCAACTCTAAAAGGTAAGATGTTATGTACAGGGGGAATGACCAGCAGGCCTCCATGAGATGCAGTTTTTGAATATTTCAGCTACAGCTCTAAAACTGTTGAGCTGTAGCTGAATAACACTGGCATAAATTACGACAGTCATATGTCCAAATGGGACATAACCATATGTTTGCCGGTGTCGTGACAGTATTTGTATCCCCTGAAGAAGAGTTCTTCTTTTGCGTCTTCACATCAATTTGATGTAATTGAACGTAATAACTACATAATGTCTGGTGTGGATTTGTTAACGGGTTAACGAGACGAGGTGCTCGTTTTGGCCGGCTGAGGTAGCCTACAACCGACTCTAGCTGCACATGTTTTTGTCCCTATTGCTAACTTTATACTATAGTTTATACTTTATGACATTTGTATATTTATTGAATTTTCATATTTACAAAGTTTTGTGTGTGCAATAAAAATGTGTGTTGGTAAACCTACTGAAAGTTGGCTCAGGGGGTTGGCTAAGCAGACCCAGGGTCCTCCTCATCTTCTTCCTCCTCCATTAGGTCAAGACGGGTCTCCTGGATGGTCTCTTGATAAGTGGGGAGGTCAGGCTAGGTTGTGGAGGAACAAAGGGGACAGCTGAAGATCCAACTCTGAAATCTCTGCAATCCAAAACTACATTACCACAAACTAGAGCCCCAATAATTACTATGTAGTTGATTCTAAATCTCTCCACCACAGTCAAGGAAAATAGTACATTATAACCTCCAGAGAGCTAGTATTTCTTGTAGTGTCGTTGTTCAGGTTTTCTAGGTTGCCACAACCCCAGCTGATTACAAGACTAGACTTCCCAGACTAGGTGCAAAGACAGAACGTGAAATGTTACATCTCATCAGCCAGTAACTCCCTTCCATTCATTTGGCGTTAGAAGTGAAATATTCATGGTGACAAGAGTCCCTGATCGACAAAGTACTTTTCGAGTTTTGCCACGTTACAGTTGCGGTTGTCTCGTGTAAGGAGATGAGTCCGCAAAGTGAGCCAGAGAAGCTAACCTTAGCTAGCGGCTAGCGCTAGCGGCTAACGCTAGATTAGCTTGCTGCAAGTGGCACTAGCCCCTAACCTTGAGTACGTGTGTCCCAACGGCACCGGGTTAACGAGACGAGGTGCTCGTTTTGGCCGGCTGAGGTAGCCTACAACCGACTCTAGCTGCACATGTTTTTGTCCCTATTGCTAACTGTTGTCGTTGTGGCCAACAGGCTTCCTCGTATTCACAGGCCCGCATCAAACTGTCTCATCAGAACTGGAGCTAAGTCGCTACCCGATGCTAATCGGACTAAAATACCATAAACTACCTATCCATTTCTCATTCTCAAGTTACGTTAGCGGACACATCTCTCCACATAAGGCAACTGATTTAGCAACAAAGCATCATAGAGTGTAAAATAAACAAGAACACAATGTCGCAAACAAGCAAATGGAACATAACTTTACACGTTAGCAAACCTCGACATGTTCTCAACAGCTGACTGTACTTGGAATAAACTGTAAATATAATCACAAAGTGGCGACACTTACCGATTGCACGTTTGCTGTTGAGTCACGTCCAGTTAGGATAGATCCATCTTTCAGGTGCAGTTGATTGTTTTCTGGACATTTTTCCGTGCTAGGCTAAGCTACAGACAACAGGGTTTTGCTCTTCCGCATTCAGTTGCCGGGCACCACCCCGTCTATTACGAGTTTGGAAGAAAACATGAATGCTCTTAGTCCTATTTAGAACATGGGGTAGTGGTGCACTCTTGTGGCCGAAATGAGTATTACAACACCAAACACTTAGAAAAATGAGCCTGACAAAAAAAATATTTTTTTTTCACCCGTTTTCCCCAGAAGGAAAGAAAGAAAAAAAAGTTAACTTAGAAAAAAATGATCCTGGCCAAACTTTTTTTTTTTCACCTGCCAAAACTTTTTTTTTCCACAGATGAAAAAAAAAAAATTAACTTAGAAAAAAACCATCCTGGCCAAACTTTTTTTTTTTCACCTGCCAAAACTTTTTTTTTCCACAGATGAAAAAAAAAAAAATTAACTTAGAAAAAAACCATCCTGGCCAAACTTTTTTTTTCTTCACCTGCCAAAACTTTTTTTTTCCACAGATGAAAAAAAAAAAATTAACTTAGAAAAAAACGATCCTGGCCAAACTTTTTTTTCTTCACCTGCCAAAACTTTTTTTTCCACCTGTTTTCACAGATGAAAAAAAAAAAATTAAATTAACTTAGAAAAAAATGATCCTGGCCAAACTTTTTTTTTCTTCACCTGCCAAAACTTTTTTTTCCACCTGTTTTCACAGATGAAAAAAAAAAAAAAAATTAACTTAGAAAAAAATGATCCTGGCCAAACTTTTTTTTTTTTCACCTGCCAAAACTTTTTTTCCACAGATGAAAAAAAAAAAATTAACTTAGAAAAAAACGATCCTGGCCAAACTTTTTTTTTTTTCACCTGCCAAAACTTTTTTTTTCCACAGATGAAAAAAAAAAAAATTAACTTAGAAAAAAACGATCCTGGCAAAACCTTTTTTTTTTTTCACCTGGCAAAACTTTTTTTTCCCACCTATTTCACAGATGAAAAAAAAAAATTAAGGAACTTAGAAAGATTATCCTGGCAAAACCTTTTTTTTCACCTGTTCTTAAGTCATAAACACAGGAGAGAAAACAATTTAGATCAGACTTAGAAAATGGATCACCAGATTTTTTTTTTTTTCTCGCTTGCCTCTCAGGGCTTCCGTAGAAAATGGAGGAGGAAAAGAAACAAAACATTATGTTTTACTCCTCCAGGCTGTTTAAAATTCCATCACAAATTGAGTTAGCTTCATAGACATGGATTAAGCCTAATCTTACAGTAGTTTTGTTTTTCTGATGAGATCTCAATTTTGAAATATGTATTGTCAATGAATCGGCTTAATGCATGTGCAATCTGGAATTGTTGCTCCTGTCAAATTATGTGATAAACTCATGAACAGAGGGTGACAGTAGAATGATCATATGTATTTTTTTTTTTTTCAAAATTAATTATTTTTTAGCAATGTTGTCAGCAAGTCACATAAAATCAGAGCTCTGGGGCGCCCTGGTGCCTTGGTGGTCTAAGGTGCATACCAATGTAACCGCGGCATCCTGGGATTGAATTTGGACCAGGACCTTTGCCACGTCATCCCCCTCTTTCTCTCTCTCTCTCTCTCTCTCTCTCTCTCTCTCTCTCTCTCCCGACCTTTCTTGTCTCTCTTCACTATCAACTATCTAATAAAGGCAAAATTCCCAAAATATAGTATTTAAAAGAACAAATCAGAGTTTTTTCTAGCTTAAAAAATCCCCAACTGAATGAGTATGGTGTTGAAATTCAATATCCATCTAGCCTCTAAACAATATGTAAATGACTGGACCATTCACACATTTCAGAGGCTAGAGGGACCGCAGTGACACAGTTGCACAATAAGGGGGCAGAATAAATCCCATGAAAAACCTTTTAAAATTATTACATGCGGCATATGTCATATACTTACACTTTGCTTACATTACACTCCACTGACATGTTGAATTTATAGTTTGAAAAACTCTTTATTGACTTGATACCAAAAAAAGTGTCTGGTGGCTCTTTTCTAGATGGTTATACCTCTATCTCAGGCAGAGTTACGTGATAACAGCTTGATTTGGCCTCTCAAGACCAACGTTTTGGATGTGATAATTATTGCATTCTCCTAAGTTGAGCCTGCTGTTGATCTCGCTCCCTGGAGGCGATGTAATCTGTCTCAAGTTTCAGTAAGACGATGAGCCTCGTCTCACTTGGCTCTGTCCCTCAACTCTTAACATGCTCTGCCTCCTGGAAATGTTCCGTGGGCCCAATTCAACAAACGGTGACGGAAGGTGCCCACTTGATAATGCCAGTGACATACCATACCTGTTCCTCCAACCATCACCTCTCCTTTTCCTCGAACATCATGCTAGGTTTCTATATACAGTAGGTTCTCGCCCTAAAATAGCACAAGGAATAGTTACACCACATCCTGTGTGTTGGTAAATGACAGCAGGCATGACAACTGTAAAAAAAACTAGACAGTTTTACTATGCACTGCCTTGTGCATAGTGGAATGACATATTTCACATGGGTAGATATAATGACTTAACATATTAGCAAGCCACACACATAGTTTAGTCATCGCCATCCAGGCCAAATGGCTGTCAAATTAGATTTGATTCTGAATATTTAGGAAGTCTCTGAGTTTACTAGGGAGATGGCACCACAGTATTATACTGTACCTTATTCAAAGAGACAGCGTTATTTTTTGAATGTCTTGCTGTCCTGACTGACATTCATTAGGTGGAGACATCCTCCATCTCCACATGTCTCCATACCTGTATCACTTTATCTTTTTTAGTGTGTGTGTGTGTGTGTGTGTGTGTGTGTGTGTGTGTTTGACATGTTAGAAAGCGGGTGGGGGGCATACATTGTGTAATCGTATACATTGTGTCTGTGTGTGTGTGTGCATGTGCATGCAAACATATGTGTGTGTGCATGCATACGTATATGTGTGTGTGCATGTGTGCATATGCATGCATTAAAGTGCTTTCTGCCTTGTGTTTGTGTCTGAGCCTCTTCTTTGCTTGGTGGATGTGCAATTGTGTGTGTTTGTGTTTGTGAGTATTCTGTCGAGGTAAGCAGTTTGTAGTGAGACAGCAGCGGGGATGCTCACACCTACACTGAGTCCTAATGAGGGTTTTACTAAACCCATACCGTCTACTATATAACTATACCAGCCCCCTTGGAAAGCCTGACACTGCAACTACTGCCTGTGTTTGTGTGTGTGTGTGTGTATGTGTGTAAAAGCAAGAGTTATTGACACTTAAGGAGAAAAGGACTAGAGACGGAAAAGGGGATGGAGTGCAGGATGGGACGGGATTAGAGGGGACGGAGAGGAAGAAGAAGAAGAAGAAGAAGAAGAAGGGGTGGAGAGGGCCGGGGGAACGAGCTGGTTTGAGAGTAGATGGTAGACGGAGCAGGGTTTATTAATATCCATTTGGGGGGGAGACTGCGATGGGTCTGGGTCCGCTAATGCTTCTCTTGGCATTGGCACAGTTTGGCACCCTGTCTGGAAAAGACTTACAAAGTGCTCTGCGTAACCCTGAAACACCAAGAAAAGAGCGGAGAGAGAGCGCGCGAGAGAGAGAGAGACTTTGCCACCTCTCACATACTCACACACACACCCACAGGCAGCAAAATCAGTGACACACACACTTCAATGTTGCAGTAAAACAGGAAAACATCAAGGGAGGGAGGCAGAGAGAAACACAGAGGGAGAGAGAAGATGGTATGTTCTGGGAAAATGGGTGCAGCGAGGTTCCTCACAGTAAGGTGTTCCAGTATAGGCTTTCACATGTGAGCGAAGATGCCAATTGTACACTCAACATTAACGGCGTGGAATAAGCCACCGCCATGGTGATGTTAAAGGCTATAATTTGTACGCGGCGAGAAGAGCATCTGGTGAGCCAATTATCCTCTAATGGTTGCTCTTCATCCAGTGCTAACAATCTTCTTCTCTGCACCCTGTCTGAGCAACCAACACACACACACACACACACACACACACACACTCTCACATACACACATAGGGGTCTTTTCCTCTTTACTCATGCATTTCAGCTTCTTCTCACCATGTGCACTGTACTTTACAATGAATCCCTTCATTGCCCCGATCAGCTGGAAGTAATGATTCACATCCTCTGTCTTTGACTTGTTTTCCCTATCTTTTTGGCAAACCACTCCACCCCTACAATCCCAACCCCCCCCCCCCCCCCCCCCCCCTCTCTCGCTCTCTCTCTCACTCTCTCACTCTCTCTGTCTCCGTCTCCTTAACATGTCTCCTTAACATGCTCTACCCTTGGTGTTATGTAACTGGGCAATTTGAGTCACCCTGCTCCAAAAAACTCCCTAAATGTCAAGAGGCTATACAGGGGAGGAGCAAAGTGAAAAAAAGGGTGGATGGGAGGGTGGGGGGCAGAAAAGTGAAGAAAACAGAGATTGCTTGCAAACTAATGACTTATTCCTGAAGATCAAACGGGACAGACTAAACAGATAATTCCCAGCCAAAGATACTTTACATAGCTCAGCCAGTCTCCTATTCCTCAGCTAATTCACAAGGGGGGTAATTAAAAGAAATACTATGCAAAATGCTCGCTCTCTGTCTCTCTCTCTCTCTCTCTTTCTCACACACACACACACACACACACAGAACGAGTTCTGCATAGTGGGAGGCATGCCACACGTGGCTCTGATAGCATGTAAGTCTTTTATCCCCTTGACAGCCTATTGCCTGTGTAAAACACATTTACAATGTCAATAAAAACCATTTCTAATCATTTGCTGGGCATCTGAATGTGCACTGCCCAAGGTGCTGTGACTAACGCATTTCTCTTGTCTTTCCTCCTACATCTCAGCTCTATTTACATACACACCACGTACACAGCACACATAAACAAAAGCACGATCATACACACAAACAGTGGGCAGAACAAATATAGACACTGTAAAATCATCCTTTGGCTAGGAAACTATTCCTTCTGTGTGTGTGTTCTTAATATGTCTCATGACTTTTACAGAGACATGGATGGAGGTCTACATTGCTGGTATATCCAAGGGTGATGGGGGTGTAATGGAGGTGGGAAAAGAGAGATAACAGTGGTGAGAAGAAAAAAATAAAATCCTGTAACGTATTGATATTTTCCCTCCCCGCATACACCTACACATGAGATCTCACACAGACAAGACAACACACCCCTACACGCACACAAACACTTACACGCACATGTGCACAAATGCTAGCATGCATGCACAGACACACGCACACAAGCATGCACGAATGCCCGCGCATGCACAGCTCTGCCACTCCTAATATAGTCGTTGAATCGATTACCATGTGGTGTGTATACGCTAGATGAAAATGTAGTGAAGTTCAACCTATTCTAATCCTGTGAAGGTGATCTCACGCTGCAGTGCTGCCAGCAGCTGCTCTGTGTGTGTGTGTGCGTTGTATATGTGTTACAGTAGAGTATCTTTGCGTGTCTGTGTAGTTCCAACAGCCCGCTACAGGAGAGGAGAGAGGAAGGGAGGCAGTGAGAGACGGTGCCAGCCCCTCAGCTCTCAGGGGGTCTACTGTGGCTCAGTCTAAAAGCCAAACAGAAGCTCAGCAGGGGTGCTAATGGGCCTCATTGACAGGTGTGTGTGTTTGTGTGTATGTGTGTGTCTCTGTGTCTGTGTGTGGATGAGAGAAAGAAAACTGATTAGGAGAGTGAGGGAGGAGGGAGAGAGAAAGAGACTGTGTGTGTGTGTGTGTGTGTGTGTGTGTGTGTGTGTGTGTGTGTTTTGAGAGCCAAGCTACAACCTTTGAAAGGCCCAGAATTTTCTATGGTCTAGTAACCATAATGGCACATTTACTTAAACCAGTCATTTCTATACTACCTTATTTTCACACATTGCTTGTCGGGAGAAATTGCAGCGTACACAATTGTATGCATTTGTATGAGTGTGTGACCTGTGCAGCTCACTATGCAGTTCACTCATCTCAAAAGGACGTGTGGGGTATTCACAGTGGATTTTAGTGTAATGGGGTTTTAAATATGGTGGGGAGAGACGCGTCTCCCATCAAATTAGCCCTTCATTCATTCCCACTTAGGCTGAAATAGCCACGCTTCGTCTCCTTAGCAAAGATTGCCACTCACAACAGAACCGCATGCTCTGCATCGCCCCACGCAGCACAGCCAGTGACCGTCTTTATTAGATAAATATAAAACAAGTGTCGCACATTTTATATTAAACACACTGGACATAGGGATGATTTGAATATGGAATGGGACAATTTAGGAACTTTGATCAGAATTTCTGTGCAATTACTGTGCATTATCATGATCACCATCATTACTGTTACCGACACCATGAACACCGATGCCATCATAATCATCATTAGCATCATCATCATCATCATCATCATCATCTCCACTGTCACCTTCATTGTAGTCACAGTTATGCTTTATTAGGCGCAAATTCTGTTCTGCTCATGTGAATTGGGCATGGTGTCTTTTTCACATGAATGTCATTAAGGACTAATAAACAGGAGCTCATGTCCATATCAAGAAATCACTAGTGAAGGATAGATATCTATTCAAAGGAATTGTAATTTACTAACAGAAAAGGAAGTTCTGGCAAGGGAAGAACTTGTCATGAACATAATGAACTTTTACAACTGCAATAGTTTAGGAAAACGGAATAAATTTAACTATAGCTAAGAACATAACTAACACTTAACATTAGTTGAGACAAACTTACAAAGTTTGACCATGAAACCTAGTCCTGGAAAGCTGGTCTATATTTCTGGACTCAGATCTTTAATAAATAGTACCTAGTCCTAGGGGGGAGTGAAACCAATAACTCGTTAAATATAGATCAGTAGAAACTTTGGGTGTGGGTCTCCATGGACTAAATTAAATAAACAAGCTGTGTGGGGATATTGGAAGGGCTAAAACACAATATGTGCACCACAGTAAACTACGTATGCAGACAGAGTGAAAATGACTCACATATGCACCATATCCATTAATATAACATTTTATATACTATGACTCAAATAGGCGTTATGTTTCGTTGTCTGTAATTGCTCTGACTATCTCCAGCACTTTTTCTCATGCCACAGCACACTGCACTGGACAATAGCAGAGAGCATTGCTGTAACATATGGCGTAGCACAGTATCATCGCATATTTCACAATACCATACCATACACACTGGATCAAGCCCCATCCTCTACAAAAGAGAGGGAACAGTTCCCACTGGAGCTGCATTGAATGAACTGTAACAGCCTAGTTATTAAAATCAATAGCAATAACTACAATTCCTCATTTTCAGATTGGCTCTTGACTCAATCAATGGATATCAAATTACCCTGCCTCTAGAGCGCGTAATCCCCATCAGAAAAAGCAGGGTTAGGCCCTGAATACAGATCAATGTAGAACATGCAGAGTACCTCTCATAATGAAGGAGCTCAAAGAGAAATTACACAACAAAAGCCGCTGCACTCAACAGTAACATTACAACCAGGACAAATGTACAGTATGGTCATTCTTTAGCTGAATGGGAATGTTGTGAAAGGGTCCAGCTACACTGTTCTGGCAGTTCCTCCTTGTACAGAAGAAGAAATCAGGCGCAAATAAAAATAGGAACAGCTTATATCTTGAATTTTTGGTTTGTGTATTTTGCTTGCTTGTTTGTTTTGTTTTGAGGTGAGATGTTTTTCTAAGCTCCTTGGAGGTGTTTTATACCTCATCTGCACAAATCTGTCATTTTTTCTCTCCTGTGTTTTTTTTTATCATTGTATTTTTTATCACTGTTTTGTTTATCACTTCATATCTACGTTTTATAGCTGTGCAAAGTAAATAAGCAAAATTAAGCTAAACTAAACTATTATTTCTAGTTTCCCACAGGCTAGTCAGTGGCGTGACAGCAATGCTACTATGCATTAGTTGAGCTCCATGCTGGAGTTGAGCCAGCAGCCTCTGGAGAGAGAGGCAGGTAGACACCTACACCCACAATGCTGGTGAGGATGTTAAAGCCTTGATGAGATGAGGTGAACAGTACACAGTATTTTAAATTATGCATGCATGCAGTGAATGCCCAGGTTGCTGCAGGGAGCTGTGGTGACAAATATGGTGGGTAGGACATGGGAGTCAAACTCTGGAGTCTACAGCACTTAACTACAGCTCTGGAGCTCAGTATCCTGCTCCACTGTAATATGGTGCTAATTCCTGTAGTACAATATGGTGGTGGGAACACACTTTAGCTAAATACAGTACGAGTGCTGCTTTATTTATCCCCCAAAAACACAGATGCTAATTACAACAATATGCAGCTTAACTCAGTACACAGCATTGTAAGTGGGAGAGTTCAGAACAACAATATGTTATTCAAATTCAGCATAAGGCATCAGTGTCACTTTGTACGTTGAGGAAATGAGTAGAAATACAGTGTCATCACCGTACTGATCCTTATTCTCATCCTTCTTGTCACCCGCCTTATTCACTGCTGTCAAGATCAACAGTCGACGACCTTTTAAAGCAATATTCCATTTAGTTTTAACATGAGTTATTTGGCACTTGACTGCCATGAAAACCAGAATATAAATTACTCACCAAGATCGGATATAGCTTTGTATTATCTCTCCTACATGGTATCCCTCCGCTATGTTCTCTTCTATCAATAAAAATGCTATTTCGCGAAATTATGTTCTAAAACGTTCGACCAACAGTCCATTGAAAATCACAGTAGCAGGATCTGTTATTAAATATGTTCACTAATGTGTTAAATGTCATGTCATGTGTGGAATAACCCCCATGTTAAAACTAAGTGGAATATTGCTTTAGCATAACATTTGCCATTTAGCGGACACGTTTATCCAAAACACCTTATACCATAACTGCATGCATTTGTAGTGCAGGTGCATTCCATCTGTAGGAAACCCTATGTGACTTGTATTCCATTTGTTTTAAAGCCGGCTGATTATGTCCAAAACAAATCAGCAGAACCTCAACATCACAACAAACTGGCTCAAACTTGCATTTATTACTTTAGCCTCAGCAAAGGTGAGTGCGAGAGGAGAGGGACTGAGGCTAAAATGGATTTTGTTTAAAACATTTTTAAAATATTAACAAAAAATGGATATGTTGAAATATTTAGGTTGGTATTTTTTGGTAATCAAATTATATTTTAGTTTATTTTTCTGAACCTGCTAGCAATTTAAAACCCTGGAAACAGGCATTTATGGGCTCACCTTTTCAGATAAAATAAACTCTTTAATAGAAGAAAATAAGGGAAAGGACACTGCTATTGTCCTTTCACAAGTGACTGTAAGAGTTGGACAGTAACAGTCTAATTGGTTGCCATCAAATTCCTAAAACTTGATTTCAAAAGTTCACTGGGCACAAAGAAGGCTGCACACAGAACATATATGTTACTGCATATTATAATACACTAAGACATTATGTTGGCATAATTCCAGCATTAGTTAGAGAGAGAGAGAGATAAAGTACATGCTCCATCATGATGACTCAACATCTTCAGAATGTATAGAGTACAAAGATGTATGAAAGCTGACTGATGCTCTATGCATAATGTGTCCTTTTACTGCTGTACTTCCAATAGTCTGTGCAATTCAAGGGTGAAGAGGAGTAATTAGTTTCTGTATTGTTAAATCCTCTTGTTTCCTAAGAAACCTGGCCCTGGGAGCTTGATACAAACAAGCCCACATACAATATGAATCTTTTAGAGAATAGGCATGAATGAGTTAGGATTAAGAAAATGAGTTTCATTTGGTTATTGTTGGCTGTAAGTAATTTGTTCTGCTTCTGGTATGTAGTGAAAACTCAGCTGTATGTGTGTGTTTGTGTGCGTCTGTGTGCAAGTGCATGCACACATGCGCCTTTTAGATGCCCTTAGCGTCAGGGTGCTTGTAGATAAATGGCCGATTGGTATTGACTTCAATTTAGAAAATGCTGCCCTACACTTTTCTCTCTATGAAACCCTGGGGCACCTAGGGGAAATCCAGAACTGCTCCGCCACAGGAAATGTATTACTGAGGGTCACCCTCCCCAGTTTAGGGGATTTACTGTACACGACCCCCGCCCACCCCACCCCCACACACACATACACACACACCACACACACACACACCTAGAGCAGAGGGGCCTCACTAAACTTGTCTGACAAACCTCGTGATCTGTGTTGAAAACACACTGCTCATGCTGTCACTGTGGAAATACGGCAGTGACAGAGTGACTTAGTGTGGCGACGGGTGACTGAAGCCTGGCCACAGGCAAATATGTCACAGCTAGTTTAGGCTTCACATCACAGCCCTACACATGCTTTACCTTTGCTTGTATGATTCAACCTACAATGTTTGTTGTTTGAAGGTGCATCCTGCAGTGTAGTTTGACAAACTGGGCACTGGTCCAAAGTTTAATGGATGAAAGGGAATAGGTTGAGATCGCCTCTTGACACCACGGAACAAACATACATGTGCACCTTACAAGTCAAGAGAGGGGATGTAGTCTACTTTGTGCCTATTCAGAGATAACCAGACTGGGTGCTCATACATAGGCATTTATTACCATCATATTCAGAAGCAGAGAGCCACTTCCTCCTCAATCAGATGTCAGTGGGGAATAAGGTCTCCCACTGGCCAAATTTGAATCTCCTTAGAAAACACAGTGACTCACAACACACACACACACACACACACACACACACACACACACACACAGCATCACTTCACGAGACATCAAACATTGACAAAGTCCCTTTTTAGTGCTGCCTGTTGGCACAGTAACACTGAGCTAATGAAGTCACACGCTGGCGGAATATTAATAACAGTAAGCCAATCGCAGAGCTGCATGGGGGAAGATCATTTGCATATGAGAGGTGAGGGAGTCCATCCAACACACTGCCCTCATACATCACCAGGATAGTGGGATGTGTATCTGTGTGCACGCGTGTACGTTTGGGTGTCACAAAGGGGTGTTGGCAAAAATTTGCAGTGTGACTCATTCAGAAAAGTACTCTTTCTTTTGGCCAGTGACATACTATAGATGAGGGCCAACTTCACTTTCCTCTATTCAGCACAATCATTTCCAATGAAATACACGGGACTGTCAACTCTGTTTTGGTGAATGAATTCAACCGCTCTGTTCTAGTGACTGCATGGTGAACAAAAGCTTTGGGTTCAGGGTCATGGCTAAAGTGTGCAAGTCTTTAATCCTGAGTATTTAAGTGTTTCAAACAACTTGGCTCACCAGACTTTTAAAATCCAAATGAGCAACACTTTCCTCATCCTTCCCTCTGTTTGTTCAAATCAAATGGTGCTGCAGCTAATGACCAAGATAATATGTAGTAACTATAATCAAGCTGTAGTTTAACTCAGAGACTTTATCTTCTGTATAAGACTGGGCAGCACAGACACACTCAAATGCACTCACGCACGCACACACACACACACACACACACACACACACACACACACACACACACACACACACACACACAGTGATGAAGGTCATTAGTCTGCAAACAATGAGAGCTCTGTTCAGAATAGCACCCCTTGCACATGGGAAGTAAGGATGGGCACGTTTTATTTCAGACACACAAAATCAATCACAGCGCTAATAGGAAACACAAATATAATTAACTGGGTTTGAGCAGCCAGACGTGAAAACAAAAATAGATAAATACTGCAACCTGTTGATGGCTAATTTCCTGGGTTATTTTATTTATTTATTTTCCACAGAAACGTGTAGCACTGATTAAGCTTTTTTTAAACAAAGGATCCCATTCAAGATCCATTATAGTCTATATTATAGATGGTATTTATTGAAAGCAATAAAACAATTGTGTATTGATAAGGAGTTGCAGCACAATTACCATAACCCTGCCACCAGGATGCATGTAATTTATCATTAAAGGGACAGCAATTGTTCTGTGACAAGCATGCAGTGACGAGTGATTTTTCCAAAAATTCGAACACTGACTGCCAGCCGTCTCATTCATCTGTGTCTGTTTTTTACCCGAGTGTGCAGATTCCTCCTGTGTGAGCAGAATAGGATTAGGATCTGACCCCCATTCACTGTCAGTTTGTGTCCCTACTGCCAAATGGCTTCTGTGTTCTCTGTTGAGTGAAGTCAATAAAAGCCATTGAGCTGCATTGTTTCTATTAAGAGCTGTTAGTCAGACAAGTTGTGACTTGTGGATGATGGATTTATGGGACAGAATGGTCCTCTGTTAGAGTGTATAAGGTAGATTATCAAAACAACATGAAAGCACAACGTGGGCGTTAATTGACAGATGCACTCATCCAGAATGCCAAATTTTCCATTACGCCCTAGTTGTGCTCTGCTGCACACTCCACTCTTTGCATAAGGTCTGTCACAGATGTCCAACAGAAAGTGTATGTCAATCCTCATCTTCAAAATACCTTAGTGAGCTAATTGATACAATGATGAGATATTAAAGAGACATGTACCACAACCAGTTCATTTTGCCATTCTGTGAGTAATCCCAAGCCTACAAGACCACAAACTGACACAATGTTTTTGAGATGTTTTATTTTCAAAAGTATTTGTTGCAGACACTCTGCATCACATGCATAAACAGTTAAAAATGATAATTTTTCAGAATATGCATTGAGTGCACAAAATATTAGGATCATCATTTTGCACAAACCACGTCTCGATTGTCCCATGGCTTAAAATAATGATCTAATAATTATCTTTAACATCTACCTTAACATTTCCTCTTCATGAAGTGGATTTTCAATGTGAACTCATTAAGAGATCAATTTACCTGTATTCACCTGGACAGTATTTCATGGAAAGAGCATGCAGCAAACAACAACATGCTACTTTGGTGCAGGTTGAGAAATTAAGATAAGCTTTCTCTAGAAGTTATATAATGAAAAACAAAATAATACCTTCTGGCTTTTCTCACATGATGGAAATCCTTTCATTTCTGCCTCTTACAACTGGCACACCTCAAAATAGATAATGATTAAAAGCGCAAAATATCTGCCCACCAGTGTTAAGTTGTGAAATTCTCCCTGTGTGCCTTAATATCCATTAAAAAGGGAAATACTTCCCATACAGTAAAATGTGCTTATTTGTCTAATTAAGGCACACATGCAGCAGGATAGTCTATGCTAGGTACTTTTGAAAACCATGCCCCGACAGAAAGGCTTAGATGGGGTGTGATGCGTTACAATAAATTTGCATTCTTCCAAACTGCATGTACCAATTTTAAATGTCACATGAGGATTAATGTCTAGTGTAGCATACAATTTGTCCTGATGATGACACAGGTTTGATAAAGATAACATCCCATCTATGGCCTGTATTTAATTTTCCTCTCCTCTGACACAGTCTACAAATAGGAATAAATATATGTTGACGATGCTGCTTGCTCCAGCATGGTGCCTCTTTGAATGGTGTTGGATCACTGAGTCAGTTCAGCCCACAGCGAGGGAATCGGTACATCCTGGTGTGAGTCAACTCTCCTCAGACTGTGGGTCGATGGTGCTGACTGAGCCAGGACAGCTAATAAATCACCTCCTGCCGTCCTAAAATGGCGGGGTTGTGATTGGGGAGGGAAGGGAGCCGTGAGCGAGGGTTAATGAATACAGGCCACATCGATCTGCCTCCACCACTGGCCTCCTAGCTCTTACACCATCCACTCCTCTCTTCTCAGGCCAAATGCTGCTCCAGCACTTTGCTGACCTGCCACACTAAGCACAGGCTGAGTGTCGAGGGAGTCCGCAGGGGCCAGGAGACATCGAGCAGTAGCTAACGAAAGGTAATAGCTAATGCTAGCAGCTAATTAGATCCGTCAGTCCTAACTACAGAACAAGGAGAAGCTGCTTCGGTGAAACAGCCACTACCAGTAACTAAGCAATAAATGTTGTTTTACCTGCCCTGCAGCTGAGCGGCAGCATGAGCACTATTAGCATTAGCAGGGGTGGGTGATGGTAATGTCACAGTGGTAGTGCTAGCATCAGCAGGAGCATTATCAGCCTCAATCTACGGGAGTCTTGACCTTTACGGCTCAATAGGATGTGTGTTTGGCCCATGACCACAGGGTCGGCTAGCAAAGCTTGTCTCCAGCTGTTACCCCTCACTCACTTCAGGAGGAGCGGCTGCTACCCGTCGCCCAGTTGTTTGAAACCACAGCAGTCAGCAGTAACGGCGACCAGTTTCAGCAACAGCAGAAGTAGTAGGATGTGTAAATTATTGGCCATCTAGCAGCAGTAGATCTATGAAGCGATAGCATCACTGTAGACGGCTGGCTGCTGCCCCAGAGCCATCTAGCCTCGTAGCTTGCACCCTCAGTGACGCTCACAGTCCACACAGACTAACTGGGTCACACACACACAGACACACATACACAGACATGGACATACACACTCACTCACATAGTTCATCACCATCCACATTCCACTTCCTGCAACATCCAATTTCCTAACCCTAACCCTGACGCAGCTGTGTAGGGCAGGATGTCACACGCTCAGTATTGACCTGACCCACTGCAGTCTCACTCTTTCCTACACCATACTGCTTTTGGCCTACAAACCTCCACCACTAGCCCCCTCCACCCTGATGTGGCGCTGACCCACACCCCTCAGAAGATTGTGACCACACTCCCTCTAATTGTTACTCCGTCCACAGCACTCAGACTAACTTGTCATTTCTACCTCTTTGGGGCCATGCTTGTACGGTAAGGCGTGTGCCCCGACTTCAATGCCATGACCTGATAGCCCGAACACTCTGACACAAGCTCAATACCGCTAAACACGACTAGCCAGCAATTGATGACCCAAAAATTTCTGCCCCTCCTGCGAAGTGAGCAGGGCCCCTGTGTTATTGAGGCGGAGGCCAGAACAAGGTGTTGCAGTGGGGCAGAGGGTCTAGCCCACGCTCTGAATCTATATGTCCAGCTGTGAGAGCGGACAGGGCAGGAGACAGGAGCACATCTGCTCTGATTCACTCTATTCAACCATACACTGCACGCAACGAAGCTGCCGGTTGACTGGCTCAGATGGATAGAGCATGTTGCTGACAGTTCCTGTGACTATTGCTCTGATAGGCCACAATTGAAATGATGTCAGTTTTAAATTTAAAAACAATCCCATTTTGATGATGGGTGACTGTGAGTGGGCAAAGAGATTATCAATGATTGTGTCCTTTCACTGGGCATATAGGTGTTTGTGGATACCATATGTGTTTGGAAATTACATTTTTCCTTTGATTTTTCTGCAGTAGAATGACATGCCGCCTTCTGATTGTTGTAAAACATTGATTTGAAGATTAGTGCACATTTGAAGATTAGTAGTACAACCATTTGCCACATTAAAACATTTGTTTTAAGGATTATTTCATTACAAGTAGTGTACAATAGCACTTTTCTTTCTTCTTCCATCAAAAGTATGATACCTGCATGACCCTTGTCCTTCAGGAATTAATAGTTTATTTATTTGGCAAGATTTGCTTGTAATACAGTATGTGACATCTCTCTACCATATTAACAGGTCATAGCCTACATCAGGTATAAGCTTCATACAGGCCATGTGAAGAATGTGTAGATCTATCATCTGGGTTACATTATTAGCAGTTTTGATAGACAGCTCCTGCAATTAAACAGTTAACTTGCAAAGCAGATGGAGAAGTCAAATGAGCTGTCTTTTTCATCCAAGCTGCACGGTTTACTCTGTTCATCCATTTCTTATTCATTTGAGCATCGGTCAATGGTGGGGCCATTCAGCATAAAAGTTTTATCATAACCTACCTATAAGGATATAATTTGCTATGGCTTCAATTTACCTCTTCCTCGTGTGATCTGGACAAGCAGCTTACATGGTCGACCATTTCATTTCTTTGCAATCATGAAATGAACAAGCTAGAGTAAAGGGGCTGCAGCATCACAACAAAGTTCTAATTTCCTTTCTCTGCATATTTACATCAGGCAAACTGTTGGCTTACTAAAACACCATTATCAGGCGGAGAAATCAAAGGACCCGAACACATATGATAGCTCAACACAGTCCACAACACCGGACAACCAACATCATAATATATGAAGTTCCGAATGACAATATCAGATTTTTTTAAATGTATTAATCATATTTATCATATGTACATTACCCTAAGAAACCTTTGAGAAAACTTTGAGAAAATTCAGCTATCTCTAAAGTGGAACTGACACACTGTACCATAAGAGGCTATATCATACTACAGATTATAACTCCATATGATATACCACACGCTATATTAAGTCTCAGGTGGCAATAAATCCTCTTCCTAAGCCTTTTCCTAAGCATTTCATTTATTCAAAAGGACCAGAGGCATGTAGCAGGCTATGGCTGATATTCCTCACCCTGATATCCACATAGCTCACCAGCCCAACTACGAAGCTATTGTAGAGAGAGAGAGAGGACAGAAAAAGAGAGAGAGTGGCAGAGAGAGAACCATAAAGACAGAAGGAGCAAACGTCATATATTCAGTGTGCTAACTGACCTTTCCATGCTCATGCCCCCTGTAATAGCATTAACACAGCGGCTACAACCATGGCCATCAATTAGGTGGCCAAGCCTGCCTGCACTACCTTAACTAATAGTTATCCCCCCCCTCTCGCTTCCCTCATCTTCCCTGCTATGCTCTACCTCTCTCACTCTTTCTTCCTCTCCCTCACTCTTCACACTAAAGCACCATGTCTAATGGGAGAAGAATAGCTACACGAGCTGGACTTGGCATGTTTTTCTAATGCTTTTCCAGTCTATCTGGCAGGTTACCTCACCAGACACTAATGTTAGTGTGTTTATTGTTATCTTTGTCATTCAGCTGTTAATTCGACCCTACATATACTACATATACCATTTTTTGATGCATAAATCATAATGTGAGGTATTAAGAGTAGCATTACCGTCTGTCCCTCATAGAATGCCATTTATTTGGAAACTACAAGTGAAATATACCAGGGACAGATTTTTTAATACAAAGGCATGGTTCAGTCTTTCACATACAATGTTTGCCATATGTGTAGCAAAATTATTTATTTCTTCTTTGTTTCAAGCTGTGGTTTTGACATTAGCATCAAGTGCCTGGACAAATCATGTTTGTATCAAAGCTCCCATCATTATTTTCCGCTGACCTATGACATCAATAAAAAATATCAATCAGTTAATTTCAAATAATCATAGTCATCGTCATCGTCTTCTTCTTCTAGAACATTCCATTACTATGAACATTACTGTGACCGAGCAAAGCCATGTAATGACATGAGACATAATGCATGGCCTATGTACAATAAATATAAATAATATAATATAAAATAAAGGAAATAACCCAAAACGTTAGAAACAGGGCTTTGCTTTTAACCTTACACAATTCAATCAAGCAAAGCAAATTAGGGTTGGAACGCATTCTGTCAGTTTGTAAGTCGGTAAAACAGAAAACATAGTACATTAGTCATGTCCATGTTGCTTCATTTTTCTGACAAGGAAGAGTTAAATGTTTTAATGGTGACATGAAATGTGTGGCAGGATTAAAATAAATGTGTTGGCAGTAAAATGCGCAGACAAGGGTAACATTCTATCCCACTATCCCTCGATACATCCATTTGATAATACTGAGCATTATGATTTATTTAGTACGATATTTTATTCATATTCATATATGTGAACTGAACACAAACAAGGGATCATGTACAGTATCACACATGCATTAGCTCTTGCTCTGCTTCTGCAAACTGTACCTTGCATCCATTCAAATTAACTTCAGTAATTCTTCATACATTTTATATGGTTCAATTTGGACATCTGGCATGAATTTTTCAATACCCTCTTTACATCATGGAATTTTCAATTCCAATCATGTCCATTTCATTTCATAAATTGGAATTCAAATTGAAACTGACAGCGGCACGTTTATTATTGTCTGTATGCATTGTATGCTAAAATGAAGGACCGGTTCTCTGCTGTGAAATGAGTGCTTTTCTTTTTTACTACACCCCCAAGCCCAAGAGCAAACATATATATGGCAGGAGAGAGGAAGGAGAGGAGAGAGGGGGAGAATGTGGTCATTAACCAAAGGCAGAGAGGGAGACTCCTTCTCCTGCATTCAAATGATGCTTAATCCAACACTATCAACACTCCTCCCCTCCCTCCTCCTCCTCATCCCCAATCCTCATCCCTCTTTTCCTTTGCCTTTCTGTGCCTTTTCATTCAGGAGGCTACTATGCATTACCTTTCCTCATCTGTCTCCCTCATTCTTCCCATCTATCCCCATTTATCTAATTTCTCTCTTCCTTCTATAGGTTCCTTTCCCCTATTTCACCAAGGACGTGGATATATCTCCTCCTACTCGGCCCCATCTCTCTCTCTCTCTCTCTCTCTCTCTGTCTCTTTTCCTCTCTATCTCTCCTTCTTTCTCTCTCGTCTCTCTCAGAGATAACTGTGTGCAAGCTCTTTCATCTTTCTCCTCCCTGAAGAGAAGACTGCCCAACAGACACAGAGAAGCAGAGTCAGCATTTCAGCCCCCTATGATGTCACGGACCCCCCCTACCCCCCCTACCCCCCCACCCCCACCCCCAACACACACACACACACACACACACACACACACACACACACACACACACACACACTACATCCTACAACTGACAACATAAGAAAAACAAATACAAGAAATCACACTTTCCATCTATCCCTTATGGTAATAATGCATGAGGGAAACACTCACCAGAACAAGGGGTGAGGAATAGCAGCAAGCCGCAATCTCCACTGGAAAACACTGGCACACTGCTGCGCTCACGAGAGAGAGAACACAGAAACACTCTGTGGAGTTGGAGTAGAAAATCTGACCTCCTGTCTCTCTATGATACATTGGAAGTAGAGGCTTTTAATTTTGACCATAGGGTGTGGGAGGGAGGGAGGGATGGAGACAGACAGCAAGACAGAGGGGAGGATCAGCCTAGGGAAAGTGATCAAGAGAGTGAGAGTGAAGAAAGAGCGAGGGATAGAACACGTGAGATATAGTGAGAGACACAGAAACAGAGAGAGAGAGAGAGAGAGGAGAAGAGAGTTACAGTGAGGGGAGGGAGAAGGAGGGATAGGGGAGGAGGGGAGGTTGAATGTGTTAATACACAGGAACACTGCATCAAACCAATGCACTGCTCTGAGGCTGGCTGAGCAGCTGAGAGGAGTGCGTCAGCAGTACATTCACGTTCCCACTGAAGGACAAAGGGAGGGGGCAGAGAGAGCGTCTTAGCTGCCTGCAACACCGACACACATCGGAGGGGGGGAATAGAGAAAAAGAGAGAGATTGGAGAATAAACAAGAAGAGGAGAGAGGGATTGGAATGCTGCTCCTGATGCTGCTGTGACGGTGGGCTGCCTGTTTGAGTGCTCGCGTGCCTCCTCTTCTCCATCTCTCTCTCACACACACACACACACTCTCTTTCGCTTGCGCTCTCTATCTCTCCTTTGCTTTTGATCTTTCTCTCTCTCCTTCCCTCTCAATCTCTCTCTTTCTGTCTCTCTCTCCCTCTCTCTCTCTCTCTGTTCTACACCGGCTACTGCAGTAGCCCACCAGCCAGCCGCAAGTCTGACAGCCACACACATGGCTAACTGCCACAACTTACTACCTCAGCCCTGGAGAAAAACTAACAAATAAGCAAACAGAAGAATACTGCAGGAGACGGCCCAGGGGACAGACAGCAAGCCGACAGAGGGATCCTCAATACCTGCCTGTGTTTATGGATACAGATACGGAGCCCACTTCCACACACATCCTCCCAGCACCATCCTCTCTCTTTTCTCTCATTACAGAAGAGGACAAGAGCGCTCTCTCTCCTCCGACAGCCTTTTGCGAAGCTCCAGCAGTGCAGCGCTTCCCCTTCTCCACCCCCCTCTTTGCCAGCGCCACCATCTCTCCCACCACCCCCCAACCCCCCTCCCCCCAGGAGGAATAGACGGATTACTGCTAACTGTGCACACGGCAGCCTGCAGCTGCTCTGACCAGGGCCAGCCCAACGCAGGGAGGAAGCGAGAGGAACACAGAGGAGGAGAGGAGAGGGGGATGACTGTGCCGGGAGTCCTTTAGCCTTTTCCTGTCTCTCAGTCTCCGTCAGAACGGGGCTAATCAGCGACCGACTAGCCCTTGGCAAAGTCACAGAGAGGGAGGTCTCTCCGCCGAACAGGCGACCAGCCGACGAGCCAACACATGTATCAGGACCCGACAGAACTGGGGATTTTTATTAATTTCAGTCGGTCACTTCTTTTTCTTCTCTCCTCCTCTGTCTTGCTTAACTGCATTATGGATCCTTGTGATTTATCCACGGTGGAGGTGTGTTTTGGAGTCTGCAGCCTTGTAGGGGGGCAGTTAGTGGGGGCAGAAGGGATCCAGGCACCTGCCAAGCCTGCCTGGCCTTACCTCTGCCTCTGAGTGCTTTCCATGCTGCTCTCAGTCTCTAATACCAGGAGCCATTTTGTACCCTTGGTTAATAGAGGGCCACCTCACTTTTCCAGAAAGGGAAAACAACAAAACATTTATTTCACATGTGTCTCCATGGAATGGAATTATAAATGAACCTGATACATGATTACTATTTGTAACATTCGGAAAGAGGCAAAAAGGACCACTTTCAAACTAATGAGGTAGGTGATTGATACTGTTATTCAGCCCTTCTTTTTTATTGCTGCATTCCTTTTCCTCTGCTGCTTCTCTTGCATTAATCTCTCTTACTCTGTATCCCTCTCTCTTCTACTCTCCCTCTTTTTCCCTGTCCTTCTTTCTCTTGCCTCTGTTTCGGCGTAGCATCTCCCTGCACTGTCGATGGAAGTTGGGAGCCTTGCCTTGCTCCAGCCAGGCTAGGGTGGTCCGTCCTCCGGTGTGTGCCGTCTCCCCCCACCATGCAGAATAATGAGCCCTCCACACCATGAGTCCTCTGGGCCGGGTTACTCTGCAGCCTACCTGGAACGCAGCCCTGCTCGCCGTGCTCTCCCTCATGGTGCCAGCCCTCAGTGTGTGCCAGGCCGCAGGCCCTGCGTCGGGCTCGGCCAACCCGCAGAACTGTCCAGGTGTGTGCTCCTGCACTAACCAGCTCAGCAAGGTGGTGTGTACCCGCCGAGGCCTGGTTAGGGTACCTCCAAACATCCCACCCAACACCAGGTACCTGAACCTGATGGAGAACAGCATAGAGACCATCCAGGCAGACACCTTCAGGCACCTGCATCACCTGGAGGTGCTGCAGTTGGGCAGGAATGCCATCAGGCAGATTGAGGTGGGAGCCTTTAATGGCCTGACCAGCCTCAACACCCTGGAGCTGTTTGACAACAGACTGACGGTCATACCCAGCGGAGCTTTCGAGTACCTGTCAAAGTTGAGAGAGTTGTGGCTTAGGAACAACCCCATTGAGAGCATCCCCTCTTATGCCTTCAACCGTGTCCCTTCCCTCATGAGATTGGACCTGGGAGAACTGAGGAAGTTGGAGTACATCTCCGATGGGGCCTTTGAGGGTCTTCAAAACCTCAAGTACCTCAACTTGGGGATGTGTAACCTGAGGGAGTTTCCTTATCTGTCACCACTGATAGGCTTGGAGGAGCTAGAGATATCAGAGAATGTTTTCCCTGAGCTGAAGCCTGGGGCCTTCCGGGGGCTCAAGTCCTTACGTAAACTGTGGATTATGAACTCTGCCATCACTACCATTGAGAGGAATGCATTTGATGACATCACAGCCTTGGTGGAGCTGAATTTAGCCCATAATAACCTGTCGTCCCTCCCCCATGACCTCTTCACCCCTCTACAGTATCTGGTGGAGCTGCACCTGCACCACAACCCTTGGCGCTGTGACTGTGATGTGGTGTGGCTGTCCTGGTGGCTCAGAGAATACATTCCCACTAATTCCACCTGCTGCGGACGGTGCCACACCCCAGCCCACATGAGAGGACGATACCTGGTGGAGGTGGATCAGACCACTTTTCAGTGTTCAGCACCATTCATACTGGACGCTCCTAGAGACCTGAACATTTCAGCAGAGAGGGTGGCAGAACTGAAGTGTCGCACAGCTGCCATGAGCTCGGTCCGATGGCTTCTCCCTAATGGGACAGTATTGACCCATGGGTCGGCTCACCCGCGGATATCTGTCCTTAACGACGGGACACTCAACTTCTCCAATGTTCTCCCATCAGACACAGGGGTCTACACCTGCATGGTGACCAACATGGCAGGAAACTCCAACGCCTCGGCCTACCTGAATGTCAGCAACGCCGAACTCAACACCTCCATCCAGTCCTACTTCACCACAGTAACAGTGGAGGTCTTTGAGCCCGCAGTGGAGGAGACCCCTAAACCCAAGCCTACTGTCCCTGCCTCGCCCTCCGTCTTTCAGCCAGTCTTCATCTCTACACCCACTGTGCTGCTCCAAAACACTCAGACTCCAAAGCAGGTGTCGATCCCCACCGCCAGAGTCCCTAGTGGGCCAGCCGCCAGCCTGGATGAGGTGATGAAGACCACCAAGATCATCATCGGCTGTTTTGTTGCTGTTACCTTGCTGGCAGCAGCCATGTTGATAGCATTCTATAAGTTGCGTAAGCGGCATCAACAGAGGAGCACGGTGGCAGCAGCCAGGACCATAGAAATCATACAGGTGGAGGAGGAGGGTCATCCAGTTCCACCACCCACCTCCGGATCTAGTGGCTCTGATGACACAGGGCTGGTGCTGCCTACGTTAGTGGAACACAACAGCAACACCTTTAAGCCTGGGTATGTGTCCTCCTCCTCCTCATCCCGCCGAGGGGCCTACGGAGCCCACTGGACCCAGAACAACCTAGGCAACTCTCTCCATCGCTCCGTCAGACAGCACCACAGCCACATCAGCACCATTGCTGAGCCCTACGTCATTAAGACTACTCACACCAAGGAGAAGGTTCAAGAGACCCAAATCTGAGTAATGCTCACTATGGATCTATCTCTGACTCTGCCCCAACCTCTCCTCTCCACCTCTCTGCTCACCAGTCCATGCAATAGAATGCACAAAGAACAAAACGGTAACTTTCTTTTGTACAGAAGTGCAAAACAGAGACAGTTTTTTGTTTCTTGTACATGCCTATACATAAGTATATAAATATGAAAAAATACAAATATATATAAATGAATCTACCGTCAGGCAGTGGTAAGAGATGCAGATTATATTAGAAAAGAAAGTAATTTGAAACTATTTTCTAATAACTGGTGACTTCTATTTAAAAAGAGAAAGACATTGAATTGCTTTTGTGATTGATAATAGAAGGTTGTCCTGTCTAGGTAAAGAGACATTTTGTTTGTTTTTGGACCATGCTATTTAGGACGCAGTAAAAAACCCCTTTATACAGACACCAGTTTCTAAACACAGCCCCAGATTTAAGCTCCAATTTATACTGTGCCAAACATTATATGCAATAAAGGGTATTTCCAGATTAAGGAACACAAAAAACACAAGCAAAATCTAGATAGATAGAAACATTTGTCCAAGGGTAGCAGCGTAATGGCACAGATAGAATGTGCTGTTCAGTAGCTATCAGCCAAATGCTTTTGGACTGCAGTGAATTTCTGCAGCTAAGGTTTAACCCTCTGTTTGCTGGAGCTAAGCTGCGTTTCTTTGACAATGCCAGTGCTTCTTAGTTGTAGCGTATCTAAACCTGTTTATTAAGTGTGCACATGAATCCCCACTGGTTCAACTGGCAAAGATGAAGTGCAGGCTAATAACAGTTGTTGCAATTACTTTGTTCTGTTATTGGTTGCATTCTGTATTATTTCTTTTCCCTTTGGTTTTGACATGCTTCTTAATGGCTTGTGTAGTGTTTAGGGCTAATTTAGTAATGCATTACAGCAGTTGCCTGACTTGTCTCTGCAAGGGCTCATTCCAATGCTAATTTTTCAAAAGAGCAGACATGTGGTGCAGTGATACAGGGCTTTGCTGACCGTTCTGCTTTTGGAGAAAAAAAAAAAAGAGAGGATTGAAATGAAACAAAATGAATGTCTGATATTGGGGCTTTTCCATGGACTACATTGAAACATGAATTTGTTTTTCTTTTCCTTTTCACAGTTTATTTTGAGCAACACTATTTTTATGGGGAGACAAAGGAGGCTATAAAAAATAAAAACCTTTGGTTTGTATTTCTCTAATCAGAGACACTTTGATCTGACGTTTTTTCTTCTCACTGAATATATTTCCATTCATGTGTTAGCTGTTTGGTCATAAAGACTGGAGGCAGTATTGTAAATCGTATCCTACCCCAAAACCAGCATCTTACGGTCCTATGCATTTACTTAGTGTCTGCATGAATGGGTCTTTAAGTAACTGGTGTACAATGCTGCATTATACCCCACAGTGGGGCTCTATGCAGGTCAGATAGGCTGCTGGTCTTTGATGCCTCAGCTCAGTTCTTAACATCGATTTCACAGTGACTGTGAAGGGGAAAAGATACATGTATCCCACAGTTATACAGTTTGTGGGCTTCTTTTCCTTACATACTTATCTGCAGGTTCTAATATGTGAATTAGCCATTTATTGAGAAAAAAAACAAAACAAAACTCATAGACTGTATTGTGTGCTTAATGAGAAGAAAACAAGATTTCATTATGATGTTACCTGTAGGTACAACGCAAGCCTACATCAACAAAGCAGCTCCTGCCAGAATGCAATATAAATATATCAACTATCAATAGGAAAGCGACCTGATTTTTTTGTTATGTTTTATTTTTTTGTAGATGGAATGATGCTATATGTGTCCGTGTATTTCTGAACGAACTGAATCATCTTGACGTCAGGCAGTTGAAAGGCCAGCTACCATAAATAAGCGTGCCTAGAAAAGCCTTCAGTATGACCTTATACTGTGGCCCTTCAGATAACCAGTCACCACTTCTCCTCCTGCTGTAGACATTCCAACAAATGCCGTTTAAACCCTGCGGGATACAGGTCATTTGAAAGGTTTATGTAGCTATACAATAGTGACGCTTCTGTGGCTATTTTGGGATAAAGAGGAAATTACAGTATGACCCTTGTGATAATTACGGAGCATTGGCCTGCATGGTGAGTTGACAGGAACACCAAGGCTGCATTTAAAGCCTCCAGGCTGGACTTCCTGTAACATTTAGGCAGGGTTAATCATTTGCTGCAGGCGCTGATTAGCAATATGTCACCAAACACCTCCCCCAGATATTGCTCCAGATACATATATATACATATATATATACGTATATATATATATATATACTGTATATATCAACATAGGTGATGCATTATAACTTCATTAACAGAATACATTCACATTTGAGATGATTTTGTTACAATAGGTAGCCCACTGTTTGAAGGGCAGCCTGATAGTTAAGCAAAACAGGGACAGCAATTATGTAACAATCTAGAATTTCAGGTTGACTGGGAGTCAGTTTTCTGTTTTGATTTTTGAAATGTAAGTATTGTTTAAATAATGGGTTAATGTGTACAGAAACATAGTGGGAAATATGACTGCACAGATAAGGCTTGTCAGAAATCCAATATATTGCGGGCATCAAGCAGATGTCTTTTATGACATTTTTCATTATGCAATATGTGGTTTCCTCAGCTCTGAATATGGACTAATGGAGAGGCGGTAGGGTTTTTTTGCCAGCACAGCTGACAGTGTGTGAGTACAGGTGGGCCTCAAGGAGCAGATGGAACTCCCATGACTGGGTCAAGTGTTTCTTCAGTTTCTCCAGGAAAATATGAGCGTAATACACTGCTGAATATTCAATCACCTCCACAATGTGATGGGTGTTCTTTGCTTGACAAAACAGGATGTTCTGGGTTGTTACAGTATGTGTGGGTTGGAAAAGAGAAGGCTCTTTTATTATTTCCCCAGCGGAGCATGGCTCTGGCCCTGCTAGCAGCTTTATAAGAGGCCATTAGCTGTGTGTGAAGCCTTTAATGTGCCTGATAACCAGCCACACACAGGAAAACGGACAACTCCTTCCTTTCTTCTTTTTTTCTTCCTCCTCCTCTTCAATGTTAACAGTGAAGGTGAGGTGGAGCTACAATTAACATAATACTACCAACCATTCAGTCCATTCAGGTTTGCTGCACAAGTGTCTAGGGTGAAGAGGCTGAGGTCTGGAATTGGGATTGTGTTTACTGCCGAACACAAGGGCCCAGACAATAGTCCTCCCCTGACAACATCAGTAGGGTTAATATGAATCTTTTCTCCAGGGTGGCTGCTGTCTTATCTCCCGCAGCTGAGTCAGTCATATGCTTTGAATTCGGCTGTATGTTGCTTTGTTGCAAATGAGCTGTGAAGATGTCTTGTCATAACTGCTGCCATCTCCCTCACTCTGTCCCCTCCCCTTTATCTCCAGCTAATTGACTTAAAATCATTGACTGACCCCCCCCCCCCCCCCAATTGCACAGATAAATTGTGTTATCTCTCTTTCTCTCTCTCTCTCTCTCTCTCTCTCTCTCTCTCTCTCTCTCTCTCTCTCTCTCTCTCTCTCTCTCTCCTGTTATCGTTTTGGCACAGCAACTGTGACAGATTTGCATAGGCATTTGGAGCATGCTCACTAATGCCCACCTGTTTTTTTTTTTTTCTTCTTCTATTGATTTTCAGCCAATGGGCAACTGATAGAGCTTCAGCCAAAGACGTGATGCATCTTTTTGAAGTGAGCAGTGTGTCAGAGGCTCATGCTATCCATATTGGAAGGGGATGGAGGAGGTGAAAGGAATGGCTGAGCTGCCACTATATAGTTTGTCTCATTCTAGCTTGATAGGATCTGCGGAGAGACAACGGGAACGGGGCTGGGATAAGGCTCTATGGCTAGCTGTCTAGGGGGGTAGGGGTTAAGGGTTTGTTAGGAACAAGTCCTTGAGCCTCAAGATCCATATCTGTTAATGAAGTCTCGAGCAGTAAGAGGTGTTGGTCAGGTGGAGGGCCGCAGCTATTCTCCTGTCACAGTTTCCCCACTGACTGCAGCCTTTTTGTGCCCACAAAGGGATTGTAAGAAATGATCCATGGTCCTCTTAGAAGTGAGAAATGGCCCCGACTCAACTCTCATCCCTCTCTCAACGCTTGATTAGTCAGCCTACACCTGACTGCACTCTTTTACCATACCGCTATGCTCACTTATACTTTGGCCTGGCCTGAGCCTGCTTTCTCACTCCCTGATCTTAAATGTCTTATAGCGTGCAAAACAAAATCATTTTCTTTTCAGGAAAAAAAAATAAAAAAAAATAACGCATTTTGATTCTCTGCAGGGCTAGCCATGTTATAATATGCCCCCTGAATTTCAAACAGACATTCATAAAAAATAAATCAAAATAAACTAAAAAGCATATATATTTTTCATGAGAACAACGGGCAGATAAACAACCTGGATAGTCATGTTTTTCAAAGAGATTAATCAGTCTGAATCAAAGCCTCAAAACAATGAATGTGCTGTGTGTGTTTCCATTAGGCCTGTCCTTTGTTTTGGGTCAAGGCAATACAAGACAACAAAGGCGAGATAAAGGATTAATGGGAGAGAAAAGGTAACTGCTGGACTAGTTTCAGAAATGCACGTGCACTCACACACACACAAAGGGACATACAGTATATACACACACAGCTACATGAATACACACATACACACACACACACACACACACACACACACACAGGCACACATGTATGAACAGAATGAGTGAGAATGAGTGAAATAGAAATAATTACCAATCCCAACTAGTTGCCTTTCGGTGTTTTTCTACTAATGCAATTCCTTTAAACCTCCCTTTACATAATGATCTAATATTGGATAGATGTATTGGATGCAGATTAAGTTTGAGCAAACATTGTAAATTAATGCTTTAATGCTTACTCCAGCACAATATGTGCAGGTTAAAATGGAAAGAATAACGGATAGGCTTTATAGTCACTGCCTAGATACGGGACGGGCGTTTGCTGGTTCCTAATTTCTTCAACATGCCTCTGTGCACCAGGTGAGTGACCCTCTTGTCAAATAAATGATGCTGTTAAACTACCATCCCTTTGAGAACACAGGCACAGCTATTCCTGATGCGTAGTTTCTTTCACACACTGGAGAAGGTTATCCAATCTGAACCGCTCACCTCTGCCCTACTTCACTGATGTCCAGCTCTCACACATATGGGTTTATATATTATATTACATTATATATTTTTACTTTAACGGTTATTGGTTGTGTTGCAAACCATGTCACTGACATTATGCTGCTCTGTAAAGCAGACAGACAAGCTATTGGTATCCTCTACCATATATGTCAGTGTCATTGTAATGTAGGCCAGTGTGCTCTCTTTATACCAGGACAGCTCTGGATAGGAGGTGGCAGCTGGAGGTTGTTGCTGGAGGTCTCTCTGTCAATCTGTCTCTCTGTCTGTTTGTCTGTCTCTCTCTCTCTTTCTCTCTCTCTCTCTCTCTCTCTGTCTGTCTGTCTGTATGTGTGTGTGTGTGTGTGTGTGTGTGTGTGTGTGTGGTCTCCTCTGTGGCAGTGACAGCCACTGTTCCGTTATTTTAACCTCTCTCACTCACTGCTGGGGAGGTTAAAGCAGAACACACGCGTGCACACGCTGAGACACAAAAATAAACACATACAGCAAACAGGCACATGGTAGACACTGCATGCTGTATCCTGCATTTAGCACTTACAGTAGGCTATATGCAACTATTTAACCTAATGTGCTTTTTAAATAATTTAAATAAATACTTTTTCAACTATTGATTGATTGCAGGTTCCATCATTGTTTCAAGTTAAACCATGGACCGGCGCTTAATTTATACCATGTCTCTCTCAGAGAAGGAAACATTTTCTGAATCTAAAACCACAGAAGCTAGCGTTTAGGCTACATATGCACATTTGAAGCAAATACAGCAGATTTTCTCTGCAGCTCTGCAAACCAAATCACAAAAACATCACAATCCATCCTTCACCTACCTGGCCCCAATTTGGGCAAGATGGGTGACTCACCACCAACCAACCCAGACAGAGAGAGAGAGGGGGAGAGAGGGAAAGAAAGATTCTCACAGGCAGACAGAGAAGGAGGGAAAGGGAGAGAGAGAGACAGAGAGCAAGAGCACAACCACAAAATAACTCTGTGAAAATTTGAACAGTACATAGGGACTTTGTGAGCTGCATCAAGCCAATGAGCCATTAAAACAGTGTCTGTCTGAGCTCATATTAGGTTCATCAACAGACTCACTGTCAAATCGCCCCACAGCACAGCGGCAGTTTTGGCAGTTGCTGAGATTCAGTTGTTTTTCTTTAAACTTGACTTCCGTCTCCTTTCTCTTTCATTCCATTGACCCTGCCAATAACATCCAAGGCCTCAGGGTTGCCATGGTTTCCCTGGATTCCAGTGCAATGGTGATTGGCTGTTGAGGAAATTGTGGTAGACATGGGGCTGCGTGAATAGGGAGCTTACTGTGACCCTGACAGAATGTACTGTATTCATATTTACTTTGATGACCTTGGCACTCCAAACAGAGCTCAATGGACTTATTCACTGGCTGGTATGTGTTGAGTTGATGCTGAGGCAGATGGAGGAGAGTGATGTTAAAGAGAAAAAAAAAAAAAAAGTAGGAAAAATAAATCAATTATATAGCCTCACAAGTCACACAAAGCAAAGTTGTACTGACACTGCATTGTTACATGAGGGTTATTTCAAGGGAGCAATTTATGTTTAATGACTTAAAAATAGTATTTTAAAGGGAAACTCCACCCCAAACGCTGTTAAAAAACAGCTATTAGTGATGTACCTTGTATTCCTGGAATGATTTTGTTTGTGCGGTGTTGTATCTTTCTTAAGCCTGTGGCGCAAATGATTTGACAGTGAGAATAAAAGCTTGATTCATCATTATGGAAAGGTTCTACATCACAACAATATAACATTGTGTAACAGTCCCGCAACTGCAGGTGAAATGTTCCCTGACATATTGCTGTTTGAAAAATTGCAGTTTGTCCCCATGGTGGTGCTATTCTTTGGGGCCCCTTGCAAACAGGTAGGCCTAAATGAAGTTTGCATGGTCTAGCATGAAGCAATTAGGAAATATGTCAAAACCAAATGGTTACAAGTATCAAAATCCTGTGATACAAAGATGATGTAGGCAGTTGAAATATGCTGCGTGTAAAACCTGGTGGCATTTAAGGCAACTTTGTCAAAGAAAATGTAAAAAATAGTTGCTGTTGCAAGGTTGGCCTGATGGTGGCGCTAAATTGAACCCCTTGAACCCCTAATTACTGCCTTGCAATTTGTTTTGAATCCCAGACAGTGTTGTGCCCTTCAGGGCCTGCAACCCAACAAAACTTGAAAAACAGCTTACAGTTAAACAAGTTTAATAGTTTCCCTAAACTTGCATTTTTATTTTAGTATCAGAATGAAAAAAAAAAAAGATATAATATTATTATTATTATAATAATTGTTATACAACAGGTAGTTCCGGTCGAGCAATTTGATTGGACAAGAGGCATTCCATGAGTGCTGATATACAGTATAACAGCACTGGGACGCTGTACTGTATGTATCACTCCACTTCACAGGTGTTCTAATGTAACCTTGATTAGGCTGCGTTCACACATAGCATTTTTTTGTGTGGAGAAAGCTCTGCCTGGAGCGCTTCTTGTGAGGAGAAATAAAAAGCGGATCACGACAACGTCATCTGAAGTTAGCTGTGTTGTGCAACAAACAAATGCTTACCAGATATTCCCAGTACACGTCTACACAAAACTCTAACTTCATTCACACCTAGCAACAGCGCAAATATGGATACATTTGACCTTAATTATGAACGGTCGGCCGAGGCGCAAGGTTGGGAAGAAACTAAGTGTCTGTGCTAACCTAAAGGTAGCTAGCTAGCTTGCAGTCGGGAAACAGTTTACCTGTTGCTTGGCAACACTTGGTAGTGGAATCCTGAGGGAACTGTTTTTGTTGGCGGAGACAACAGACAAAAATCATCTGTTGTCTCAAATTACCATTACTTGATGAATAGCTTTGTTTATACAACTGTTGTATAAGAGCAGTATCACACTCGAGGTGCGGCCTCGTGCCTACGACTGAATCACAGCCGTGCTGATATACAGTACAACCGCACTCCCTCTCGTGTGATATTGCTTAATTTTCACTCAAGTAACAATCAAGGTAAGATAGACATGAGATCTCTCTCTCTTACTCATTTTCTCAAACCTGCAAGTATCCTTTGCAGCTAATGCTATATCTGGCTAGGAGTTGTTGACAAGTGTCTATGCATGTCAAAAGCAACAAAAATAAGATCATGGTGGAGCTATGAGATGGTTTCCGTGGGATAGAATGGCAAAGCACCAAACAGTAAACAAATCAGCAGCAGGGCAGATATATCAGAACATTCTTTTGAGTAGGTACAGTGCCGACAAGTAGCAAAAAACCTGAGAAATGATCCACCAGAAGTTTTAGTCATCGTACTCGTCACTATGATATCAACATGGAAAAGAAGAATAACATTACAGTATGTCTCTATTGGTTTGCTTTCCCACATGACCTGAATGGCGTGTTGCAATCAAAAGATGACACCATACGGCGCATCACATCCAATCCTATTGTTGTCAGAAGCAAGAGGTTGTGAGTGAAGGCTTCTTGATGGGAAGGGTCAACTACAGAATGAAACACTCTCCTTTTAAAAGCATTTTCCTCTGGCCATAGAGACCCATGACATCGCCCGCAAGAAACACAGTAAAATTCTGTTTGAATTCCAATGCCATTGCATTCTATGAGTGCCACTAAGAAGTCTTAGCTGCTATTTGCCAAAGCCATTTTCTCTGGATAATGGTGAGTTGAAGCTGTATTCTCCAGTGTGATGCTCTGTGTGCAAGAGGTTGAGAATGCTTTTGTAACACTAAGGTGTCTCTGTGTTCAGCCCAAGGTCGGTCTCATCTTTTGTTGTTTTCAATCATCTCAACCAATTTTTCACATCGCATACACACAGCAGCACACACTCCCCACTGTAAACTCTAGAGCCTGTACAGTATGTATGGCAACAGAACAAGTGCATATATGCAAGTTGTGGTGCGCACACATGTCTCTCTGTGTGTGTGTGTGTGTGTGTGTGTGTGTGTGTGTGTCAGTAATTTCAGTGAGCAAACAAGACACTCTCTATCACATCTGTCAGAGGCTGAAGGCATAATGAATGGCAATTATTCAATTCAATTCAAAGTGTCTTTATTGGCATGAAATACCAGAGTACATGTTGCCAAAGCAAACGTATACATTGTGGAAAACAAAATATAGAATGATAAGTTACAGTTACATATTGTTTATATAAATAGGAAAACGTTCATTGAAATAATAATAAAATGTAAACAGACACATACAGAAGAATGAACTCAGCTGTTGTCTCTCAGCCTGTAGCAGGCTGAGACAAACTTTGCCGCCGCCCACAGACTCTTCTCTTCCTCTCCACGTACAATCGGTAGTTTCATTTCGTTCGGACGGAGGGAGAAGTTTGGAAAGTGTTTTTCAAATTCAGGGTTATATTTGTTTCTTATTTCTTCATATTTAGGGCATTCAAACAAGAACTGTGATTCAGTCTCTTTCTTTTGCAGTTCACAAAATTTACACAACCTCATTTCATCAGGTAGCCAGGACTTCTTATGTCTTCCTCTCTCAATTTCAAGACTGTGGTCACTGAGCCTTAGTTTTGATAAAACTCTTCTTTCTTTTGTGTTTTTGATGTTTAGATATTTTGCCAATTGAATTTCATGGTTGAGAATTGAATAGCACTAAAGCTTTTTGTGCGATACAATGTCATTTTTCCAGTTTGTTAAATATGCATATTTTAATACAGAGACAAATTGTTTAGTTTTGCTTTTGGATGATCTTTTAAGTTTGTCCTGATTTTCAGTTATTTTTGTGAACTGTAGAGTGACTTCTCCAAGTGTGTCTGTCCTGGGCTTCACAGTGTTGCTCAGCAGCGCTTTGTATTTGATGGAGTTTTGGTCTGCTCTGTTTAGATGAAGCCAGAACTTTATGGCTCGTTTTTGTATTTCTATAAACATGGGAAAGAGTCCCAGTTCGGCTCTACAGGCAAGATTTGGAGCATTTCTATGGACACCCAGTACAGATTTACAAAATTCTAACTGAAATATTTCAGTCGGACTTTTGTCCCATTTGCAGTCCTCCCCCAAGAAACGACCCCATAGGTCGTTTGTACAAGCAGCTTATTACGACCTATAGTTACGTTTTAAAGTTAAGCGACCTCTAGTGGTCGTGCAAATAATGACAACGTGCTACGTTGGTCTGCGTCCACGTCACGTGACTGTCACGTTTTTCTCTCAACATTGAAATAACATGGTGGAAAGTAAGGGTCTTTGGGATGGGCGTATACGTTTGCCTTCGATGTCGGCGACCGGGGTTCGCTCCCAGCATTTCCAAATGTAACCATGACCAAACCATTTTCCTAACCTTAACCAAGTTGTTTTAGTTGCCTAACCATAACCATAACCCAAGTTGTTTTCATTTCACGTATTTTTGTGAGATCACATTGGAAACGCTGCTGTGGGTCGTTTTCATTTCACGTATTTTGTGAGATCACGTTCGTTGGAAACGCTCCTGTGGGTCGTTTTCATTTCACGTATTTTGTGAGATCACGTTGGAAACGCTCCTGTGGGTCGTATTAGAGGGTAGGAACAAATGACCTATGTGGTCGTATGGGTTGGAGGACTTGTTGCCCATTTGTTGATATTGGGTTAGGAGATCGGACCCCACACCTCGCTTCCATAAAGGAGTATTGGTGTTAAGACAGAATTTAGGATCTTAATCCATATTTTTACTGGGACAACAGTTTTTCCAAATTTGGATTTTATGGCATAGTAAGCTCTTCTTGCTTTGTCACTTAGTGCCTTTGTAGCCAAGCCAAAACCCCCTGATGAGGTGATTTCCACACCGAGGTAGTTGTAGCTCATGCTATGTTTTAATGTGATTCCTCCGCATGTGAACTTGTATTTGTTTTCCTTCTTTGTTTTCCCCGGGCTTTTCTCTGGAAAACCATAGCAGAGGTTTTTTCCAGATTGACAGTCAGTGCCCATCTCTGACAGGACTGATCTACCAGTCTTAGATGCTCCTGTAGACCCTCTGGTGTGGGTGATAGAATCACCACATCATCAGCGTATAGCAGGCATTTCACCTCCAGGTCCTGCAGCATGAGGCCTGGAGCTGCAGACTGTTCCAACATCGTTGCAAGTTCGTTGATATAGATGTTGAACAGGGTTGGGCTGAGGTTGCAGCCCTGCCTCAACCCGCGTCCTTGAGTGAAATGTTCAGTTCTTTTATTCCCTATTTTCACACTACATTTATCATTTTCATAGATTGATTTTATTATATTGTATATTTTCCCTCCGATGCCATTTTGTAGTACTTTGTACAACAGACCATTGTGCCAAATAGAGTCGAAGGCCTTTTTAAAATCAATGAAACAGGCAAATATTTTCCTGTTTTTTTCATTTAAATTTTGGTTAATTAAAGTGTGGAGGGAGTAGATGTGGTTACATGTTTGATTTTTAGGTATGAAGCCAATTTGACTCCTACTTAAGGAATTGTTATTGTTGTTGTTGTTATTGTTATTGTTATGTCAATTATACACATTATGTTACCGACTCCAGGACGGCATGCACTGAAGACCAATTTGTTCACAGCATAGAAAACCAAATGACCAACTATTGAACATGATAGGAGGATATGAATGAGAGGTTCCAGGTCTTAGAGCAGGTTTCATACTGTATGGTGGATAATTATGCGTTCGTGGGACAAGTACTCCTTTTAATACACAGAAGATTACCCTCCAAATCACTCTCACAAATCCAAACTATCGGCTTGGAAATAAACTGCTGGTAAACACGGGGGCCATAAATGTGTTTTTATTCCAACACTAATCCTGTTGTGTTTGAATTAGGCAGACCATTAGCACTAGCGATGTGCTCCAGGCCAGTGTGTGCGTGTGCGTGTGCGTGTGTGCGCGTGTGTGTGTGTGTGAGGGTATTTACTTAGAAATGACTTAGTTGGAAACAAGAGTGTTCAATGGCGTGTCAGTGGTATTAATAGGGGGCTGAGGAGATGCAATTCTTCCCTTCTGCCTGTGCTACACATTCACTACCTTATCACTCCCA
>NC_136000.1:17458853-17483853 GCF_048128805.1 Centroberyx gerrardi | reverse complement strand
GCCTATGGCTGCAGCTGGGCAGAGACTGCCGGCTACAACTGAATAATGTACAGTATGCCAGGGGCACACACAAACACACACACATAAATACGCACACACATACGCACGTGAATGCACACACACTCACGTGCTGACGTGCACACAAATAGACACGCGCACACACACAAACACACTCTTTGCTGTCTTTGCTGTGGGGAATCAAGCATCATTGATATTCCAAGTTGCTGCTTGCCACATTCAGGAAATAAGGACCAGCCCATGAAACACAGCCAGCCCTTTGTACCAGCCTCTCTCTGTCTGTCTTTCTCCCTCACTCTCTCTCTCTCTCTCTCTCTCTCTCTCTCTCTCTCTCTCTCTCTCATACACACCACACACACACACACACACACACACACACACGCACATGCATACAGCTACAATACAGTACAGATTCACCCACTCATTCTGAATGAGTTACTATGTTCAATATTTATTGTTCTAAAACTGCAGCTGATCAGATTAGCATTTTACCAAAAAAGTACTGTATAAAATATTCAGCTTCTCGCAGGAAGAGTCATGGGAGCCCTGAGAGTGTTTATTCATGTGGCGCCCTGGGAGAGCTAGCAAGAGCACGTTGGAGGGGAACGCTTTAGAGCGCACAGCAGAGCTCATCAGCTGAATATATTACTCTGCTGCTGAAAGGAACGCTGTTCACTTTGGACCCCTACAGAGTGAGCAGACACTGCTGATCAGCAGGACGCACACACACACACACACACACACACACTGCCGTTCTCTCTCCCATTTCACACCCACACACACCTCCACCTCTCTCTCTCTTCCCCCGAGCTGGCCTTTCTTCCATCTCATTCCCCCTGTCCTTAATGGGAGGAGGAGAGGATGTTAACAGGCAAGAAAAGGTCAAGGACAAGCCACTCATGTCCTGCTTAGGCCACAAACCACATTAAGCAGAGGGAAGATAGCGGCTAACAGTAGACAGGCTCTAGAAAGGTTACGCAAGGTTCAGGTGCAAAAAGAAAAGGTCGGCAGACGCATGAATGACCAGTCGCCGCCACCGAGAAGTGCGGAAATCGTCCGCGTTTCAGCTGGTGTAAACAGCGGCTGCTAAGTGTCTGTGCATAGAGCGCTGCCTCTTTAAGGGAAAGTGCTGATACATGTTGGAGTTCCCTGATCCATTAATCAAAGCACACATCCGACTTATTAAAGCCAGCTTAGAGCAGCTCTTCTCTATCATCCCTGCATTTTCTTCCCCTCTCTCTTTCTTTGATTCTCCTCCGTTCGTGCTGATATTCCTCATTGTCTGGGTTGAATGATCATGTAAACAGATAGAAGAAGAGAGAGGGAGGCAAACCTCCACGTGTATACATCCTTGCTAACGAGGCCAATGCATCTTCATCACCACCAACAGTATCAATCTCAGCTAAAATATGCAAGGCAATATTCCTAACGATAACAACACAGGGCCATTCACTACGACTGGCATTTGGTGACAAATAAAGACTTAATTTAGATATAACTCTATTTTAATATTATTCATTTTCCCCTCGCCCCCCTACATAGACACACCGCCACTGCTGCTTCTCTCTCTCTCTCTCTCTCTCTCTCTCTCTCTCTCTCTCTCTTTCTCTCTCTCTCTCTCTCTTTCTTTTCCTCTCTCTAATGATAAGGTTTAGGTTCTGACTGACAGGCGACCCAACCTCCCTGCATCCTCTCCCCCTCTCTTCCTTTCTCTCTCTCCTTCTCTCTCATTTTCTGAGCTTCCCTCTGCTCTCATTCTGCCCGTCAGCATTATACAGCCCCATACCACACACACACACACACATACACAGACACACGCACACACTCACACACGCACACTAACACACACAGAGGCAGGGAGGAGAAATAAGAACAGAGGGAAAGGTAGCTGAGAGGCAAAGATGGCATAGAAAACCAGAGCAGAGGGGAGGAGAGGAGAGGAGAGAGGAGGGGAGGAGAGGATAGGAGAGGAGGGGAGGGGAGAGGAGAGGAGAGGAGAGGAAAGAGGAGGGGAGAAAAGAGGAGAGGAGAGGAAAGAGGAGGGGAGGAGAAGAGGAGAGGAGGGGAGGGGAGAGGAGAGGAGAGGAGAGGAGGGTGAGTCCTAAACTGATACCATGTCTCTAAGCCACTGTAACCGAAATATATTTAGATTCTCTGGTTCATTATGGGGACTTGAACATCACCACGGACGCCCTGCTGACAGTACAGGACAGATGATGACTCTTCCGGTGAATTATTTTCATTTTCCTGCACATGGCAGACAGTAACGTCAGGAGGTTTGACACAAGGCGGTTATGAATCTGACAGTAGATTGGTGTGGTGATTGGCTGGTGTCACAAGCAGAGGAGAGTGACATGAGGTGAAATTTCACCATGCAACAAGCACTACGAAGTACATTTGAGTCAAATGCAACACTAGTATTACATTACATTAAGCCAGTGGTGAGAGCCACTGCATTAAGCAATTAAAAACTAATAGTATTTTTCTCCATGGGGATATTCCTTACAACAACATAATTAATGGATTGGAGTAAATTGCCTTCCAGGAAGCTACAACATTAACCCGGAAACCTTCAAAATACTAATTAGAATATTTAAATTCTTCACGACTGCACAGTATCACAAGAATTATCTGATTGACTTAATCTCAAATGTATTAGTACCAGTGTTATAAATCATTTCATGTATATAGAGTTACATAGTCACATTCCACTTTTTTCACATACCTTAGACTGGACATAGCACCAAATTAAATATGCTTATACACTCACTATTATGAACATCTCCACATGTGAAGAAAGATGACATTATTAGAGGGACTGTTACAGCAAACACAGACTGATAAGGTTTGTAAACTGTATAAAATTTGTCCTATCAAACACCAATAAATAGGTTTTGATATAGCCCAAAAGAACTGAACATGTTTAGGCGTTTCAGAGAATTTGTTATCTAAGAATAAACACTCTTTCCACACACTTGGCACGGTAAAATCGGTGAACCTGTTTGCAGCCAACCAGAGCAACAGGACAAAGGTAATGGTACATGGAATAATTACACAGTAAGGAAGCTGAGAATCAAGCGGGTGATCGACAGGCAGGAAATTGACACAGCGAATATGGCAGCATTTTAAATTGAGATTAATACCCACACAAAAGCTTGTTGCATCTGATATACATGCACAAAATTAACTGACTGAATGTCAGCAGTTTGAGTCCACAGTGGCTGGAAAAATGTGGTTGTGGAGCAACTACCATCGAGGAGCCTTTTGAGCAAAGCACTTAACATCTAATTGCTCCAGTGGAGCTGCTCAACTTTCCCTGGATAAATACATTTATGTGGTCTCCTGTATCATTGTCAGGTTTTGTTTGGCTTAGCTCTTGTGTAACAGCAAAGCTTTTTCTTCCAGCCACACACTGAAGACTGAACATCAAGCTTTAATGCTAGGATTTCCTCTCGGTTTTCTTTCCGGCTGACTTGTTGGTGGTAACCAGCAAAGCACTCAAGCCACAGTGAAACCTGCCCCCGCACCAAATGGAGTTGTCAAGTGTGTGTTTTATTTCTTCAGGTGAGAGAGAGAGAGAGAGAGAGAGAGAGAGAGAGAGAGAGAGGGACAGTGGAGCAGAGAGTTTGGAGAACTCTGTTGCTCGCCCCGCGTGCCTGTGTGTGTTGTGACGAGCGCTGCTGTGTGTGCCATCACTCTAAGTTGAGGCTTGTGCTGCTGTTTTTCTGCTGCACTGCAGAGGCCTGCGCCGCCTCTTGCTCACAACTTTAGACTGGTTTCCCCGGCAACCAGGGTGTCTGCACATGGAGAGCAACTTCCCCAGATGAGAGCTTTTGTCAGTGCAGTCACGATCACTAGGAGAGAGAGAGAGAGAGAGAGAGAGAGAGAGAGAGAGAGAGAGAGAAAGATGGGGGGGGCATGAAGTAACTCATACCTATATATCACTTATATATCTGGGTGGCACATAAATTGTTATTTGTCCAACCAGGTGGCCAAACCTTCCCTATACCAAATGTTGTGGTGTATCTCTCTCACACACACACACACACACACACTGTTTCTCTAGAACTTTCTTAGCCAACACAGTAAGCTGGACGTCAACTTTTCACTCACTGCATAAACTTATTTTAAAAGTATATTTCCGTTCAACAAGGTACAAATGTGTTAAAAGTAAGCCATATAAATGTTTCTTAATGGAAATACAACCCATTCTGATACACAGCCTGGAACTGTACCTGGATTGACTGTCTGGACTCAAACAATGTTTATCAGGATGCAAATTAACTGACTATTTGATGAAACTGTAGATAACTAATATCACAATACAGAGCTTGCTCGTCTCGGTAATCCTGACGTCATCAATGTTCCAGAATAGTTTCACTCATTCATTCAATCAGAGAATTTAAGGTGCAAGAGTAATGGATAACTTCCATGGTAATAATGGATAATTTCCATGGTGCTTTACACCACAACGCTGTTTGCGATCGACCGGGCGGGTCTCTGTGATAAAAATGGTGCAGTGTTTTGTGGCGGATTGTAACCACCGCTCTGATTTTCCCCTCTGCTAATACTTTTCTGCGCTCTGCGCTGAGGAGAGAGTGACAGTGGAACGAGCGGGATATCTCTGTAAGACCTGTTCTGATGCTGTGATTGGTTGGGAGTTGACGAGGCTTCTGGGTATTGTTGTAGGTGTTATGGAAACATATGTGTCTAACGATAAAAAAGCATATTTTTCAACACAGAAGTTGAAACATTCACAATAACATAATCACAATCACATAATGGAGCCTCGCTTCACCTTGTAGAAGATGATAAGCCCACTTGATACAGATCGGCTGTGCAACAATAGAGTGAAGTTGGACAGGTGGCCAACATCGGAAAAATCACACGTTGAACCACGTTACCATGTGACTAGCCGGCTCTATTGTAGTAAGCTGGAAAATAAGCCCTTGTGCCCAGAAAACCACTCACACAGTAAACTTTTCTTTTTTTTCCCCATCCTTTCTTCAGTGTGACATTACGAAACAAACAAAAAAATCTCTTGTTTCCGGCTTTGGGCCTAAGTTGAAATTCTGTGCTTCTCTTTCATGCACTAATGTACTTTTTTTTTTGTGAAAAAGTATAAATAAATTACTGTACTATTTATGAGGGTACAGTGAATATGCCTTTATAGGATTATATGATACTTACTTAATAGATACCCACAGGCCATTTGTCTCTTCTCATGCCTGTTAGCATTGTAAAGTTATTATTTTTTACCATTTTGCAGTCTGCTGACAGTGGAGACATCCAAATATGCAAAAGCTGACATGGCTAGCATCGTGACAAGCTAACAACTACAGAAATTAGATAAGATTCGGTTTAGGTTAAATTTGGGTTGGATATTAATCTATATACAGTATGTGTACCCCACTACATTGTTATTTTTTATTTTGTTTGTTTGTTTGTTTGTCCACTTTTCTATGGGACAATAAAAAGAGAATGCTGCCCAAGGGAACCTTTATTTCTAAAAGTCTAAAGGGTCCCCATCTCTCTCTCTCTCTCTCTCTCTCTCTCTCTCTCTCTCTCTCTCTCTCTCTCTCTTCTTCTCTCCTGCCGTATTTGTCTAGATGTATGACTCACCAGGCTCTAAGGCTCAGCTGTAATTTAGCTTTTCTGTTTCATTCAAAACATTCTCTCTCTCTGCCCCCCACACCCCTGCACACACACACACACACACACACACACACACACACACACACACACACACACATCCCTATTTCTCAATAGTGTTTGGTTGCCCGAGCTGACCTCTCCTCTTATGAATAATAATGAGTTTTCCTCTATACTCGCTGGATCATGTTGATGAAGACGGGGCAGCTTGCCGTCTTTTTAATGCACTAGTAATACGGTTAATATGATAACATTGTAGCAACAAGGGGCTGATGACTGTATTTGTATTCATATTACACTTGGTCATTTGGTGGCCTAATAGCTCATCCATGTTTGTAGTCATTACTGCCACTCACACACTCATATCTCTTCATTACCGCTAACGAGGACAGGGGGAAATCCTGCTGCAGAGACACACACAGACACACCTCCAACCGGATGAGAGATCGTTGTTGTCTGTGGGGTTGTATTGTGTGTGTGTGTGTGTGTGTGTGTGTGTCTGAAACAACTCTTCAATCTGACAGTAGCTTTATTGTTGTGATGTACTGTCTGAACCGTTATCTCTAAACTGCTTCTCCTGCCCTAGACTCCGGTTTTGTCGTGTCAGAGATAAGTAGAGGTTAAACACGGGCTTCCACACATTTTATGAAATCTTGATAAATCTGTTAACCTGTCTTCTGTTCTCCCATCTAGAAATGCAGCCTGAGCCCCGTTGTCTTTCTTAGCCAAGTATCAGACATGCCCTGTCTGGAGTTGTGACACAGAAACAGAGACTAGTGGACACAAACAGGTACACACACGCATACACACACACACACGCAGATAAAGATCACCGCTCTGACATGACCTCTGCCAATGACACATACACACACACAGGAACACGCAGCACACATACACCTCTCACTACCTCAAACACAACCGCCACCTCATCCATAAACACACAGTGAAGGACACAGACAGTGTTTACAGCAGCTCCAACTCAATTAGCTTTTGAGTGGGTGCTGAGACACACTCCCTGTCAAACACTCCTATGCACATGCACACATGCTCACACACACACATACACATGAGACCAGACAGAGTGAAGGACATATGGATTCAGCTAAGAACCAAGATTCCAAGTACAAACAAGCACTGAGTGTAGTCACACTGATCCCGATGGCTTTTCAGCATCTCAGACTCTGCTTTACAAATTGCTGGCTGCCTGCACCGCTTTGAATCACTGCTGGAGACTTCCTCAACATTCTTCAAATCTGAAGACATTTTGTCACTTGTTAAAGAATAATCTGTTTGATCACAGGAAACAAACGCTCCTTTGTGTGTTTCCTCACAAACGAGGGAAGGTGAGAAGCGATTTGATGATTTGTATAATAGATATAAGCCATTTGGAGGATGTTTTTTTATGCCAAGCACCTTACAGTAAAATAAGAGCATCCATTTTTAGTATGGGTGGCCCCAGGGGGAATGAAATCACTACCTCTGACAGTGTGAGTGGCATGCTCTACCCATTGATCTGCACAGGATCACACATGTCCTCAGTGATGAAGGATATGGCCCAGATTGTTTAGAAACACAGGAGTGATGTATTGACTTTCGTTGGAAGTTGATCGAATACGAGGGACATCAATAAAACTGACATTCTTATTTTTTACCGCAGTTCTATGGAAGGAATTCAATGAATCAAATGAATAGAGGGTTTTTTTTTTGTTAGAGCAAGCATGTGTTGTGTGTAGAAGGAAATGTTTGTGATGTTCAGTAAGAAAGATTTCATTTCCTTCATTGATGTGAGTTGAAAAAAACTCAATTTCACTTCCAAGCATTTTCAATCATATCTCGGTGATTCAATAAAAACGTTACATTACTGAGTGCTGAAGCGCAGATAGGAGGTAATTGACAAGAATTGACTGACCCGATACAATAAAGACTATTGAGCACACTCATTATCTCAATGACCTGACCCTCAATACTGAGTGATTTCAACCCCCCCAATGAGCACACACACACACACACACACACACGCCCTGGATCAACCACATCGTTACTAGGCAACCGCTGCAGCCAACCCCATACCCATCCCAATCACACTGCCCCCAGGCCTGACACAGATGACAGTATTGGTGTGTGTGTGTGTGTTGGAGGTGTGTGTGTGTGTGTGTGTGTGTGTGTGTGTGGGGGGGGGATGTATGTATGTATCGCTTTCTTCCCAACTCTGTAAAAAAAAAACAATCCCCGCTGCTTGAGTCTCACCTCTAATCTCTGCATATTTTAAATATTTTAAATCTGAAGAAATGAATGAATCTCCATAGGCTGCAATAATTTTTTTCTTTTGAACCTTCACATGCACACAGTAGGTAGCCCTTTCAATTTGAGCAGCTCTGTTACCTCTGTATTTCTGGGCTGAGAAGGGAGATGTGATGTGTCTCTGAACTATTGCTGTGATTGCCGTTGGATGTTTGCCCCCCGAACAGTTGTGTGTGCCACTGCAGGGGCATAACACACTCCTGTATCTGCTTATTTTAACACTTCTGAAATGTTAATTGTTGGCTTTAAAGCACTAGGGATTGGCCAAATGGATCTCTCTCTTCCTCTCTTTCTCTCTCTGTCCCCCCCCCCCCCCCCCCCCGTCTCCATCTCTCTCTCTTTCTCACATTTTTTGAAGGTCAGATGTAATTGTGTGTGATATTTGTTAACAGCAGAAATATTACATTATATTGTAATGTGTGTGCATGCTGGGCTAGTGCGCTGGGTATTTTGAGAGAGTGGCAGAGGCAGGCACATACACAACATGAAAGATCTGAGGCAAATGGCCAACAGGGTGCAGGCTGGACAGAGGAGAGAAGTGGGCCAATGTGAGTCCTCCAGCAGCAGTATGATAAACACAAGCTGGGAGAACTGCCTGATCCCAATCAATAGACAACAGACGCGCACACACACACATACACACACACACACACACACACACACACAGACACACACACACACATGCATACACGCACACACAGATAAAGAGGCCATTGTGAAGGAGTGACTCAAAGGACAAGTAGAAGGCACAGCTGCCTTTAAAATCGCATAGAAGCCCTCAGGAAGGTTACAGGTAGATCAAAGCACATCAGAAGGATGCAACTACACATAACATACAGTAGGTGTGAATGATGATACAATCTCCTATCGGAGTAGCAGATCTATCATATTAACATATTAGCTGTTTAGTTGAGGCCTTTATCTACAGTCTGAATAAACAGAAAGGGTGGCAAGGGTGTGGTGGGCAGATTCCTAAAATTGTAATATACAGTATGTACTGTATATGGCTATGGTTACACTTCTTGTGATGTTTTAGATCTGATTCTAAAAGTTGTATCTAATAAGATCACATCATTGTATCTCCATACTTGGCCTGAAAATGACCTGATATGCGTCTCCTTTTTTTTTAGATCTGTGTCTGCATTACTTTATCCCGCTCTCCTTCTCCATCTTTTTACATTGCTTGTATGTGCAGTGTATTTATCTATTCGCAGACTACAAAACCAAAACTATATCCGATTTTCAACATCCAATAGCTATTTGAGCAAAATCAATTTTTTTCTGTCCATTTAATGCATGCTGGTGTGGTGTGATTGGATGATAAAGGTTGTGTTGAAATGACAAGTGTAATTGTAGCTTTTGTAGTTGTGGGCATGGTGAGGGTGTGGTGTGGGTCTGGTTACTGACACAGGACCTGGTCCCAGGGAAAGCTAATGCCTCACAATAGCTGTAAAGATTAGAGTGGGAACATTTCAAAAATATAAGCAGATTATATGTGTTACAAATTATGTGACAAGAAATGGCATGTGATATATTCACTGGCTACCTCATAAATGCTAAATAGCATTGGCACTCAAAACCACCCTGAACAACTGATCCTGAATAAACAGAGGCAGTCATTTATTTCCTTTTCAGAGATGAAATCCACACAGATCTGATCTGCATGGAAATCAGCAGGTCTAAACAGTGTTTACCTGTATTGTCTTTCCTTCTCCCCACCCATTTGCTAAGAGAGATAAATAACTGGGCACATTCTCTGATCCAAGCTGACAGTCTCCATGGGGGAAAGAAGAGACCTTCTCACAAACAAACACACCAAGAAAAGACCAGAACTAACATTATGAGAGGAAGTAGAGTAGCGGAGGGAAGTACAAAGGAACACAGAGGGGGACTGATTTGGAATGCAGTCAAGCACTCAAGGGCTTGCGTCTTTCTGCAGCCTGGCAGGCTAATCGCAACACAAACGCCAACAGACGAGATTTCACAGAGTGCGGCGAACTTCAGGTGAACCCAGCGGCTCCCGTCTGGGGACAGGCCAGGGAAAGGGGGACAGAACACAGGTAGCTGTGGAGCTGTCTAGTAATACTCACATCAACTTAAGTCACATGCAGTCAGCACTCAGTGGGACACGCGTGTCCTGGTCTACCTCCTACCGCAGAAAAAGACCACTAAAAAGGTAACTTCTGTGCACCAGATAGCCGACTCAAATCAGTGAGTCATATCATCAAATCAGCAGTGATGTATTACTTTTGTTTTCAGTGATAAGAGTCAGTAGTAACAAACACAACAGCAATTTGCCAGAGTTTTCTTCTTGATTAAATGGAAATGTTTCTGAAACAGTATTTAAACTTTAAGTTTCCATTGAAACCAACACAAATACTGATATTTAGCGCAGAGGGGAAGCTCTTGTATCCAGTGGTGGGGAAACACTGGCACACAGCATATGCTGTAGTGTCTTCCCAATACTGATGCCGTGGGTGGAAGACATGGAGCAGACCTGAGGAGTTAGCGGCCAGCAGTGTGAATGTGGCTGGGATCAGAGTCCAGCCAGCAGCATGTTTGGCAGTAGGCACCACAGTCCTCTGACTGAGACTCCACAAGGTCACCAGCAGTCAACCCCCATCAGATCAGTGGAAGAGATTACAGACAATCTAGCCTGAAGGGGGAGACGGACATAGGCATACACATGCAAACGCATGCACACACACATATGCATGCTTGTAAGGGTGCATACATACACATACATGCACACTCAAACAAGCACACAAACACACACAAAAGACACACAAATGCACATAAATGCTGCAGCACATGTATTTACTGTATACACACAAGGGAACAGTCCTCCATGTAAAGAGACACATTCATAGATCAGACAGGATCCACAGGCACACAGAAACGCAGGCACACACACAGCTGCTGCGCTAACTATCATCAGAGCAGCAATAAATGTCATCCATGTCTGTGGATGTCTGCCATTATAGCACAGGATAATGAGCAGTATTGGTGATTGACCTGCTTTTCACCATGTCCAGAGCACTCTGCCTCCCAGTACAACCACACACGAACATGCATAAAGAGGCATTAAAACTTGTTTACATTTACAGAGAGCACAGTGAATGGAGTAATGAAAGAGTGAATGGCTGGATGAAAGTGGAGGCTGGCAAAACAGAGAGTGGAGCAGAGAGGAAATGAAAGAGGTCAATCCACATGAAGTGATGCATTCTGGATGTACATGCCCTGTAGTGAAGTACTGTTGAAACTTTCACTTTGTGTTTGTGTGTGTAGGTGTGTGTGTGTGCGCGTGTTTGTGTGTCTATGTGCCTGTGTATCCATGTACATGCCTGTTAGCTCCGACTCCCACATTTTAAAAGAAAAGAAGTGCAACAATAAGATTTGTGGAGGAACTGCACAGAGGGAGAAAAAAAAAGAGTTGACATGATAGTATGTGCTGTGACAGACACAAACCACATTTGAAGCAGAGTGCTGGTTCTGAATGCACAACAAACAAAATATCATTGAAAAAATACTGCTCGACACAGTGGAATATGTGCGGTGTTTGCAGTGACAAAATAGACCTACTTATCGGGTGCTTATTTGCAGTGCTCCAGCACAAATGCCAAAGTTGTTTTCTGCAGAGCTGTGCACATTTAAGGAGGTCTTCTCACCCTGCTTGCTTCTTAGACACATATCCCAGCATCCCACTGCCACAGTCAGCACACACACCGTCACACACACACACACACACACAAACAGACGCCTGCAAGGGCACACTCACACAAACATACACACACACACACATGCACACTCATGGGACACGCACACACGCACACACACATACAAATACTCCTTGGCACCTGCATTCAGGTTGCTATAACTACATGGGCCATTTTTAGCTCTTTAATAACACTTGAATAGTTGTTACCTGAGATAACCCCAGGGAGACGAAAAACAATTCCACTCTCCCACAAGCCCTGCAGTTTAATCCTCTCTTGTATCCAAGGGAAATAATACTTTCTCTAATAATTCCTTTGGTCTTTCAATTCAACATTGATGTCCTTTTGTGTTGGCTGAGGCCATTAGTTCTGACACATGTATAATTGATTACCATATTAACAGCTAAAATCATTCCGCTCATTTTTGCTGAGGCTGTTGGGATAGACAGTGTGCATAATGGCATAGAGCAGCTGGATCCATACGGCTTGTCCCTCCCTTAGCTTCAGCTGGACATGAAGGTATGTTGTAACCACAAGGCCATGTAATATTGTGCTTTTCTATAAAAATACTTTCAGCCCAGCAATCTGCTCCAGAGACTCATCCCAGTCAATGTGCTCTGTCACCCTTAGAGGAGTGGGACTTATAATGGTATAAGGGAGACGGTCGTCACATAGCGCTCGTCTCTCCACTTAAGTTCAAAGGTCACCAGCTAACATTATTCATGGTGCCTGAGGGCTCAATCTGAGCGAAAGCGGGCGAGATACAGAGAGAAAGACGGATGGAGGGAAGAAAAGGACAGAGAGGAAGTCGTATCTGTGCCACCGTTCAATAAATGAGCAGAACACAAATTACTGTAAGTGTGTTGCCTTGGGCCAATTTAAAGGTCAGTGCTGGGCCAGCACTCTTTGACCTTATCTAAAAGGAACGATTGACAAGGAGAGTTCAAAATGTGTAAGTGATGAACACGTGCACACACACACACTTACATACATGCACACCAATTTGACTAATATTATTCAGCTTCACATTAGATGTAATTGAAATGCATTATGTTTTATGTATACCAGATGAAAGCTAATGAACGTGCCTGTCTTGACAACATGTTTGTAATCAAGGATCACATCCATTAAACTTGTCAAGGTAGCAAATGATTAAAAGATGCAAAAGGCCTAAATAAAAAACCTTCAGGAACAATGGTTTATGAGGAAAAGTCAGGAGCGCAAAGAAGGGAGGAGAGGAGGAGGAGAGGAGGAGGAGAGGAGAGGAGAGGAGAGGAGAGGAGAGGAGGTCTATGACGTCAAAGGTGAGTGGTTGGTGGCATACATAGCGTTATCCGTAGCCCGTATCCCATGGTTACCATATGCCCGACACCACCAGGAACCCGGGACAGAGAAAGCAGGGTGACGCACTGTACACACACACGCACCGCGGGACAGCTGGCACCGGGCATTTACACAGATACACACAAGCGCAAACGCACCTTTACCCGCACCCATGCAATGCCACCTGTACCTGGATACAGCAGCAGCGTCTCGCTCACACAGGGGGAGGCGTTTCTAATTCCATCCTGGGTTACAGAGAACACAGAAGGCTAATATCTGCAGCATCTCCAACCGAGAGAGGTAACACACCTCTATCCCCATGAGATCATCCTGACAGAGGGAGATAGATAGAGAGCGAGAGACGGGGAGACAGATACACACGGGGAGAGGCAGAAAGAGACACAGACAGACAGAGGGAAAAAAAGAGAAAACACGGGCCGAGACAGAGACCAACACAGAGACAGACAGAAGGGAAAATAGGAGGAAGAGAAAGCAGCACATTATCTCTGTGTAGAGTCCTGGGAGGAACAGCCTGTTTGTAGAGTGATACCTATCAGCTCCCTGGCTGTCTCGGGAGATATTACTGCACTGTGGTGTACTTTACCCAGATAAAACATCCCCTGCGTCTCTGATAGAAAGACTCAGACAGATAGTGGCAAGGTGAAAGGGAGAGAGGCAGAAAGACTGTCAGACAGATTGACAGACAAAAGATTGCCGGAATAGAAGTTGATCTCTCCCTTTTAGGAATGCATGATACGGCATAATGGATGGGGTATGCAGAATTTATCATTTGGCAAATGCTTTTAATGAAAGTTACTTACAGTACATGACAGTCAGTGAATACATTTGCAGTGTGATGCCCCAGCAGAAATCAAACCCCCAGCCATTGCGGTGTTAAAAAATTGATGCAGCTGAACAGTCTTCAATTTCAAACAATTTCCCTTTGCCTATGGTAATTTGTAAAGGAAAGCCTTCCCTCTGAGGCACATGAAGGTGTGTAATGTGAGGTTTTAAAGCTGCTTCAGTCCAATACAATGAAAGCTGTTTTTCATGTATGTATTTTCCCACCACATAGAAGTTCCGGCTAGTTTCCCATCAGCGTGCAGCCGTCACGGAGAATCAAATCGGCATCAAATCAAGAATGCATAGAGTTTTCTATACGGAAAGTCATCTTTGGTGTGAAAAGACTTCTGGGCATAAACTTGGAAGTTGGTTATCACTTTGAGACTTTGTGGGCTCCCAGACTCGGCTGGTTAATGTCCCCCAGCCTCCCCCCCCCCCCTCTGATGATTCACCCTGCTGTGTGCCTGCCTGCCTGCCTGTCTGTCTCTCAGTCTGTCTCGCTGGCTCCTGGGGCCTGATTGAATAACTAATGATCAATATCAACACAGCCACTGCCACAGCGACTGATTTACTGCGCCCATCGATCCAGACCTTGAGATGTCATGAAAAAAAAACACACATTGTACTGCAGGCAAGGTTTTGTGGGGCTAAATTGTCTGGATTTGACACCGGAATACTCAAAGTTTCTGGGCATCGGTGAAAATACTGTGCGACACAAAATGTTTCATTCCCAGTTGAGGGTGTTAGTCATCAAAACGTTTATTTAACCAAGCATGCTAAGAATAATATAGAATGGTGGGGTGGAGGGCTTCAAACATATTTCCACCTTTGTGCTGCCCAGTGCCACAATAATGTCATATTGTTGGCCAATGAGCAGCTCCATTTGAACAGTTGGAGATTAAATGCTTTTCTCCAGGGCGTTTGCAGAATAGTTGCTGAGCATAGGAGAGCATTTATGCACACTTCCCTCTGCCAGATTTTCTCAGTCAGTCCAGGGATTTGAAGCAGAGACCTTCTGGTCACAAGTTAGCTTTTCAAACCATTAGGTAAATGCCAGATTTCATCCGCCATCGCTCGCTAATGATTAGTCATGTAATTCAGTGGTTTCCAAAGTGTTGGTATCCAAAGTTGAGCTGCGATAACATTAAAATGGGTTTCCAAATGAAAATGAAAAAAATAGATGGATTGAACAGTTGGTTTGGGCAATTAATTAAATGAAGCTACCTGCTGTATCGTGTGCATATATATTGCCTTAGCTTTCCCCAGTTCCTGTAAATTACGATAAGCTAAATTACTGTTGGTAAGTTGATTTGAAGCCTAACAACTGGCAAATTTTGTTAAATGAGTCTGCACAACAGTCTCTGAACAGTTTAAATTATGACAAAAATTCCTTTTAAATCTGTGAGTCCCCAGAAATAAAGTTTGAATTGCTGAAGTAGATGATGTTGATGTTATTGTTCACATCATATAAGAGTTACACATATTTTTATACTTTGAAGTGTATAAACAAAAGATATCTCTCCTCAAAATATATTTGACCGTCTAGGTTTTTTTTTATCCTTTCATTGTATTGAGCTGTGCTATGAAAGCTGAGAATAATCTTGATGGTAAACTAAGTGTGAAGATAGAGTGGTGCGTCAAGTTACAGCATGAAATACTGAGAAGAGGCGGAATGAGTTTAAAAGCTTTAATTTTATCACGCACACTATTCTCTTCCTCAGCCTCAAGTGTAGTATTCATAGACATGGAACATGAAAATATGCACACACACACACACACACACACACACACACACACACACACACAACCACAGAGAGCTGCAGTGAAAAGACCACGGAGAAGAGAGTCCAGAAAGTGCCTGAAATGAGAGGTTAAATGCCATTACAAAGACAGCCCAATTAGATTATGAAAGATGTTCTTAACTTAGTCTGGAACTCAATGGACTGTAATGGGAATCCTGTGGCTTATAAGAGCTTTTCCCGGGAATAATCAGTCTCTCTCTCTCTGTTTCTCTCTCTCACACACACACACACACACACACACATGCACACACACAGAGGGACTGAGGCGCCACCTCTAGCACTTACATCTCCGCATGCAATCATCAACCAACTGCGGCGGCATGTGAGAGCGCCTTGCTACAGCGTTTGAATTTCAATGGCCAACCAGCCAGAGATTTAGCTTAACATTTATCAGGAAATACCACGCTTATCCATTACACTAAATCAGTCTGAATCTACTGTGTAAAAGATGAAAAAGCCTACAGTACATATTTTACGGGTAACACATCAAAGTATCCAGTGGCAGTGTTTAATTCCAGTGGTCAGCAAGCGAATGCTTTAGGTTGACTTTTGAAAGACAGAGTGTACCTGTGTCCTCGATCATGAGTAAATGTACATTTCTCAGCTTGTTCTCTCTTTCTAACACACACACACCCACACACACACACATAGTGCTTTCACGGCAGCATGAACAGCCCTGACACAAACCATGTTCTATGGATCATTAGCCACATGTATGCTGTAGATCTCACGGTGCACTGAGCCAGGGTCAAGTCAGCCACTCAGTCAGTGTATGTGTGAGTGTGTGTGTGTGTGTACTTGTGCTTTTTCTTGTGTCTCTCTGCCTCTATATATCTATACGTCTTTCTGTCCATTTGTCTGACCTGCAGATGAAAGCGAACTTCTCACACTTCATCTCTCTTTGATGCCTCTACAGTATCTGAGTATTATCAGAGAGTGCTGTGTGCGCGCGTATATGCGTGTGGGTATGTGTGCTGCGTGTGTCAGCGTCAGCGCATAGTGCTCACACTGTGCATAGCAACAGAAAATGTCTATCCCTGTGTATTTTCTGCTTGCTCCATAAGTTCCCTAATGCATCAATGGATTCAGCGTTTAATCTCCAGCTCTCAGTCCTCAGTCCCCGCTCTGCTCCGCTCCTTCACCTTCGCTTCACACCTCAGCCCCCCCCCCCCCCCCCCCCCCCCCCCATACCACCACTCCACCCCCAGCCCCACCCCACTACCCCCACCTCTCATGCCCCTTATATCTATCTTTTTCGCCCCCTGTCTCTTAGCTCTGACTTTAAATAGAGCAAAGACAGAATACTGCCATTCTGTTACAGTATTTGATCACAAACAGCTCAGAGGCTGAGAGGGGTCGTGTGTGCGTGTGCGTGTGTGTGTGCGTGCACAAGCCAACGTTTGTGTTTCTGTTTGTGTGTGTATGGGCGTGTATGGGCGCATGAGTGTGAGTATAGCTGTGGGAGCGTGCATGAGACAGAGAGAGAGAGAGAGAGAGGGAGAGAGAGAGAGAGAGAGAGGGAGAGTAGTTAGGTTACCAATGACATCTTTATGTTCTTTATGCTACTGTAGTGCCATCTACTGGTAGGCAAAGGTAACAGCATTGACTTAATTATATACTAAGAGAGACTCCCAACATTTGCATTCATTACACATATAGGACATGCATATGCATAAGAGACATTTATAATCATTTGAAATGAAAAAGCATGTCTTAGATTAAAAAAACTCATTTTAATATATTGACAAACATCATAAAACACACAAATGAAACACTTAATTCAATGATTTGCTTACTGAGATTGAGCGTAACATTCAGCATACTGGTTAATATGTTATGAAATTTATAGTGAACGTACATCGTACAGAGGACATAACACAGTACTGTACAACCTGTAGAATATAGCAGCTTGCAGCAACTTTCAGTGCACACACACACACACACTCACACACACTTTCCCGCACAGACATAATGTAGTTATAAAATAAAGCTATCTCAGTCATTTACACTGGTAAAAGAGGTGTGTTAATTTGTTTGAAGGGCCATTCAGTCAATCCAGTGAAGCACTCATAACAGACAATGGAGTTATGAAGAGCATCTCCTCTTTCCAGACAAAGTTTGAAGTGACAGACTTTGTGAAGCTAATATCCAGAGTGCATTGGGACTGGAGGTCTGCCAAGGTCTGAGTGTGGGGAGAGGATAATTCATTCAGCTGAGGTTCAAACATGCACAAACTCTCATGCACGCTCACTCTCTCTCTCTCTGCTGTCTCTCCTGCACACACACACACACACACACACTGATTCACACAAACAGACAAACGCAGATAGACGTGCACATTATGAAATAAGAAAGGTGTTAGGAACAGAACAGGTATAGTAAAGAGAGAGCTTGTGTGGACACATACTTTTTTTTTTTTTTATCATATCAAGGCTAACCTGCCATACATTCCTTTTTTATCTATACAGAACGGAAAGAGCGTGTTTATTCATATATACAGTTGGTGGCTTTGCGGTAACATTAGAATATTGGAGTTAGGTTTGGTGTTTCAGTACAGTTGACATGATTATGAGAAACTTGATTGAGAATTTAGATCACATTGTACATCATTTATCTACCTACCACCGCGTTCACTTTCTCTCGTCACAGATCTATAAGACCCAAATCACCTTTAGAGTGTCACAAATACACTCATTAAAATACTATATACAGTTAGGACCAGTTTATCTAAGCCCATAGTGATGCAGAGAGCTTGGTTAGAGCGCCCTTAACAGTGCCCTACCACTGAATAGTTTTCTAAGTGGCCCATTGATGCACTCTACAGAGGGAGCCACTGAACCACTGCACTTTGGTGTCCAAAACATTCAAGTAATGCCAGGAATAAAGAGAGTATTCACACGCACACATACCACTCCGGTGGATTTGCTACTAAATGAAAACCACAAACGATGAATGAAAACCAAATGTTTGCCTGTCTGATCTCACTAGGTCTGCACACAACTCATTCAAACACATCCTTGCTAGCATTCTAGTTGTATCAGGTCCCATCTTTTACAGTCAGTTGCTTCAGCAGTTCATTTCCTCCATCCAGGATCTGAACAGTGTTACCTTTTATCCTTCATAATTACCATCAATGACTCACAATCGGCATGGTATCTGTTAATGTTGTGTGTAATTCTAAGTACATGGTAGTTCCCCATCCACCCCCAGATCAGTTTCTAATGGATCTCTGGGTTACGTATGGACGATACAGAAGTCATTCGGACAGCACCGCTGGAATTAGAGAAGTAGGTTTGCTTTTAGTCCCCTGCTTATGTTTCAGTCTGTGGTGAGTCTCTACAAACTCTCGAGGTTGGGGTAGTATTTGAAGACCTTGTGGATCCACTGTGTGTAGAAGGGCACGTTGATGAAGATGCCGGGCTGGTTGGCCCGAGCGCAGCCTCTACCGTGGACACTCACTCCTAAGATAACCCTGACCTCTCCGTCCCGACACACCAGGGGGCCGCCATAATCCCTCTGCAAAACACGAAATAAAGCAAAATATAGTTCTGTGTTCCTAGTGATTGACAGCTCCATCGGTATTTGTGAACATGGACAGCTCTCTTCCAAAGCTAGAAACCAGACAACCAAGTCTCTGATCTGTGATGTTATTTAGGGCAGAAATCTGAAGCTGCTCTATTTACAAAGGATCGGATGCTAAGCTTGCGGACTCAAAGAACATTTGTTCGAGATTTAGAGCAACCTGAGCTTTAAAAGTGCTGTGTTGAACCAAAAAGCAAATATCGTCATCAAATCTAGGAACTATCACTTTATCTAAGAAGTAAAGGTTTGTTTACAAGTAGAGACTAAACTGTAAAACATTATAAAAATACTATGTGAATTCTAAGGTGGAGTTTCCCTTTTAAACCGTGAAAATGGTATTTGGCCTCATACTTGGATGGTAAAACACCTGAGAGAGAAAAGGAGGAGATAACAGTAACAGTTTACCTCACACACTCCCTCGTTCCTCTTGCCTCCTGCACAGATCTTATTGTCGGTGATGTGGAGGCTTCCTCTGTGCTGCTCTCTACACTTCTCATTACTGACTATGGGCAGGTTGACCACTTTCAGCACATCATCATGGCCGCTACCTGAAAGACAGGAAAATCAGGAGCCGTTCATTGATTCTGTTCTGTTTTAGCACATGGAAATGCAGCGATTCCATTAGTATCCATTACATTCAGCACATATACTGTATATTGCTGAATGTATACATATATTAAATTTCAAATTTTGTTCTTTCTGTTCTTTCAGCCATCACAAATCGCTCCATCTTATATAATTTTAGAAAGAATAAGAAGAATAATCCAATATTACTGCAGGGTAAATGCAAGATAGATGCAAGATGGAAGACTTCTATGATTGCTACATCTGCACAACATCCCTATATCTATGGATACAGATGGTAGGTATAAGAGTAGCTGTATATGTACACACAATAGCTGTAGAGAATAGAATAGCAGTACCTTTGGTTTCTCCCCATCCATACATTTTACACATTGTTCCTTCTGGGATGGAGCACCCAGCCACAGGCAGCTGAATCGTGCGGACACTCTCTGCAGGAAAGGCAGGCCTGGAGCAGAGAAAATACAAACCATGATTTGCTTTTTGCCTCAAATGAAGCATACACACACACACACACACACACACACACACACACACACACACACACACACACAGTTACATCAATATATCATTGAGATTATTTTTCCAGGCACTCACTTAGACAGTCTTATGAGGGCCAAGTTGGAGCCCTCAGGGCCACATATCACATGAGCTATGCTGAGTTCCTGCCTGTTGGACCAGTCAGGAGCTCCCTCTCTGAGATCGGAGACTCCCAGCCACACCCGATACTCGCTCAGCTCTGGAACACTGGAGAGGCATTGGACAGGGTTAATATATTATCAAATAATACTAAATATTTCTTATGGAGCAATTAGCTCAGACTGATTAACATTAGAGATGAAAATTGAAGAGTCATTTAGGTGCTTACACTTGAACATACAGAGATACATATAAACAGAGACACAAGTATTACATTTAATACACTGACTTTATAAAAGAAAAATGCAGTGGCAGTGCAAGGGGAAGCAAGCAGGAAAAAACGTGACATAAAGAGAGAAAGCTAGTAATGAAGTTACCATGAGGAGAAGCACTGTCTGTCAGTCAGGACCCACTCCTCTCGTACGAGCGAACCTCCACACCAGTGCATTGACCTGGAAAGAGCAGAGAGCGGACATGACTCATCATGAACTGGTCTAAGTCACCAACAACTGCGGGATACAGGCGCTGATGCTGCATTCCACTTACAAGTCGTAAGTCGGAAATTCTCAGTTGCTAGGTCGTACTTACAACCTCCGTGCGTTCCAGTGGTCCAGCTCAGAAAACATGGACGCCCACGAGATTTAATTTCCCCAATGTAAAACAGTGTTCCCCATGCAACAGCTAATGTTATGTCAATGATATTTGGTGAGAATGTTAGCAACTTTAAGTTCAACTTTACATTTCGAATGTATGTGTGTAAGTGTAACCATTTACCACACAGGCGATTTGATGGATTTAAGATCATGCAGTGCTGAAAACTCAAGTGCATTTTGAAGATTATAAGGATGTTAAAAGTAATGCTGTGCATGTTGCCATGTTGACGTGACATCAGATAACTCAGAAAACTCAAGGTTGAGAAATCTTGCTCGAGTGTCCTACTTGGAATTCCAACTTGAAGGGCCGTTTCATTGCTTTGTTCCTAATAGCAACTCAGAATTTCCGACTTTCTGACATCTCTCAAACGGAGCATAAGCATCTGTACAGAAACAGCCTATAACTAACTAGAATGTATACTGTAGATGTGGGCTTTGCAGGACTCAAAATTGCCCTGCATGTACTGCAGTGAATTACTGCTGCACTATTGCTGTCCCCGAGTCAAAATGGCTGGAAATTTCTTTTTTTTTCTTTCTATTTTTCAGCTGTCAGAAAGCACAAAGAATAATCTGGCAACCAGCTAATTATGAGACATTTGTTTTGTGTTACAATTATGCCTAATCAGTTCCACTTAAATTGTTGGAGGCTACTGATGGGGGATAAATGCATGGTTTTGGGGGGCTTTTATCAAGGGTGCCACTGTAGATTAAAACTATAAGGAAAAACACATTTGCTCTAAATGTTTGCATGCATGTGGCAGTGTTTCTGTCTTCAGTGTTTCTGGGCAGGATGGAAAAGCCTCTGCAACAGCATTTGAACTCTCCATTGGAAAAAAAAAATACTAATGAAATTCTTTAAAGGGCAGGGTGGCCTGCCCTTTTTCTTCAATGGTAGATTAAAGTGCGTAGAGTGTCATATGTGGATGTATTGCCGTACCCTCTCTGTATGCTGACCATCCAGCTGCCCTCTGATATGCTCACTGGACCTCCCCCCACTATCCTGGGTCTCTTATGGATAAAACACCCCACAGAGGACGGCTCACCTGGAAAAGCAGAAACACACACACACACACCTGGTCAAAATATTTCCTATATTTCATGTCATGTAGCAATTACCTTAATTCTCTAGGCACGGCCATATTCAACGGTGACATATTGTTTAAAAGAGCATATGGATCACAATACAAACAAGAGGCACTTGAGCTGCCTAATGTATCACCATGATATATTAAACATAACCGGCTATGCTAATGAGGTCATTAATTACACTAAATGTGTTAATTAGCAAGTATGTCTATATCAACATACTTGTCTTCACATAACACCTGGGCTGTATTAATATGAAATCCGTACTGTCTCTTAAAGCATTAAGGAGTTTCAGTACTTTCAAGAAAAGCAGTTTTTCCTCATAATATGCAAATTTATGCAGCAAACTCCAAAATCTAATCAGATCATCTCCTCTATAGGGGGAATCTATGGTGTAAGTATGAAGTTTCTATCATGTATTGTTTTTGAGTTATTGTGTGCACAAGAATGTGTCTGCACACAGACAGACAGACGCCACCATGACGACATAACGTCCCGCACCGTGGTACCGCAGTGGCGGGACATAAAACACAATTTTGCTACTTGCTACTTGCCTTGGAGGCTATCAAATACAGAGGCACAGCAGCTGAGCCACTTGAAAAAAACCAGAGGGACAAGCTGACAGACAGAGACACTCACCCTGTGGAATGGTGTTCTGTGAAGCTTCACCTACACAGAGGAGAGGAGACAAATGAGGGATGAGTGGGTATTAACTGATACAAGATAAGAGGAAACCACACACTATCATTAGGTCCACTGGCATCTCCTCTGTATGTATGTATATATGTATATGCACTGAAGCACAAAATCCACGCATACATACTGTACATATTTACAAAGCAGCAGAAACCTCACTAAAACAGACACAGGCAAGGGCACAGACACACACACACACACACACACACACACACACACACACACAGTCATGGTGCCTTTGACTCTTGCTCCATGTGGGAATGGTTAGACAGACCCCCCCCTGTCTTCCTGATGAGTTGTGAATCTCCTCTGACACACTGACCTGCGAGTGTAGACAGATCTACACACTGCCAATAAAGTAAGTAAAGTGTGTGTGTGTGTGTGAGAGAGAGAGAGAGAGAGAGAGAGAGAGAGAGAGAGAGAGAGAGAGAGAGAGAGAGAGAGAGAGAGAGAGAGAGAGAAAGACAGAGACAGAGACAGAGGGTGCAGACAGATCGACACAAGCTCTGTCTTATTTACAATTCACAGGAGGTCAGACAAACGGTCGACTTCACACAGTCTATCATCTCCTTTAAATGTGTGTGCATCTGTGTGTGTGTGCGTACGTGTGTGCATGTCACTCACATGGTTTGACATTGCAGTAGTCCCAGTATATAGCAGTGTTGTTGGTGTAACACCAGGGACCATGTTTGTCTTTATCAGGGTTTCTGCAGTAGCTTCCATCCGGGCCAGGCATCAGCATGCCCCTCTCTCCACTGGACACACACACACACACACACACACACACACACACACACACACAAACAATACACAATAACGATAACAGCATTACCAAAGCGATCCAATAACTATTCATCACCATTCAGTGATCCCTGAAGACAATTTGAGAAACAAAAGGGGATTTTTTCCATTTACACAGACAGTTCCACTGTTTCTTCGATGAAAGTAGAAAAAGTTTTCCAGTGATTTACAACTATTAGTATTACTAAAGCTGAACCAATTTAGCCAGATCGTATCTGGACAGTCAACACACACAGCTGTGTATGCTCTCTCCCTCAGGAGGAGATAAGGAGGTGATCTACAGAGGTATTACTCACTGAGACAGTATGCACCCACCTACACACACATATCTAATACATGCACATGCAGACATATCCCACACATGGGGATATTCTCATAAGAATTTAAAAACCACTGAATTTTTTCCCAGACTGAATTCCTGGGGCGATAAGACGGAGGAATTGTGTGTGTGTGTGTGTGTGTGTGTGTGTGTGTGTGTGTGTGAGGGAGGGTTAGACGGCGTGAGAGCAACAGAGCAGAGAGACAGAGTGTGTGTGAATGAGCGAGAATGTGTTGGGGTTGAGTGTGCATGTGAAGCTACAAATGTGTACATGCCCAGGTTTCACATATTTGTGTGTGTGTGTGTGTGTTGTGTCTCTGGCAGCTAGCATAAACAGCCAGCTGTGACTCGCTGGCCCTGACCTTCGACCCCCTGGGCGGGAGCCAAGCAGGGGAGCTGATTGGCTTTGAAGTGTTCCTCGCAGGGAGGGGCTGGGGGTCAGAGGTGAGGTGTGCAGTGTACGTCCCCCAGCCAAGTTATCACTGGGAGTCATTCCTGCTGAGTTAGGTCATCTTCGGGGAAACACTTCTCTAGCCATTTAGGAGAGGCTAGTCACGGCACCCGCAGGAGCCTTTTCTCCTCTGAGAAACCCCAGGGCCTGCCTTGATCCGCTAACAACAATATGACTTAACCAGAGGTCAATAACAGGTCGCCTCCCCCTTACCGACCACCACCCTCACCTCTCAGGTTCACACACATGGTTCTGGAAAACACAGGCGCACACTCTCCTGCATACCGACACCGTCCTGCAGAAACTTTACATCGCAAAAAGCGTATTATTCTGGCGTTCATTTTCCCATCAGCATCCACTTAATTTGGATGTTTTCTGGGCATTATCAATAGTTTGCATTGATCCCAGCCTCTTAAAAGACTTCTGTACTTGAGGCTACTGCTGGTACAAGAGCTCTGTGACATTCTGATCCATATTTTAGGCAGATGTGCTTGGTTAGTGTATACTGAAATACAAGGAAAGTTATTGATAGCACA